>NW_007258387.1:169830-197813 GCF_000164805.1 Carlito syrichta | reverse complement strand
ATGGGCAGCATGGTTGTTTCCAAGTTCTTGCTATTGTGAACAATGCTGCAATAAACATACGTGTGCAGGCATCTTTTTTATAGAGTGATTTGAATTCTTCAGGGTGTATTTCTAGTAGGGGGATTGTGGGGTCATATGGGAAGTTGATATTTAGAGCTTTTAGGAATCACCACACTGCTTTTCACAGAGGTTGCACTAGTTTACACTCCCACCCAACAGTGTAGAAGTGTTCCCTTTTCGCCACACCCTCTCCAGCAGCTGTTATTTTTTGAGTTGTTGATAATTGCCATTCTGACTGGAGTTAGGTGGTATCTCAGTGTGGTTTTGATTTGCATCTCCCTGATGATTAGTGAGGTTGAATATTTCTTCATGTCTTTGTTGGCTGTTTGGATGACCTCTTTTGTGAAGTGTCCGTTTTTATCTTTTGCCCATTTGATAATGGGGTTGGGATTGTTTGTTTTTTTCTTTTCAGCACGTTTTAGTTCCTTGTAGATCCAGGATGTTAAACCTTTGTCAGACCTGGTGTTGGTAAATATTTTTCCCAGTCTGTAGGCTGTCTCCCTGCTCTCTTGATGGTTTCTTTGGCTTGCAGAAGCTTGTCAGTTTAATAAGGTCCCACTTGTCTATGTTCTCTCTTATGACCTGTGGGTTTCGGGTTTTGTTCAGGAATTGGATGCCAGTTCCGATTTCCATGAGGGTATTTCCTTCCTTTTCTAAGGTTCTTATGGTTTGAGGTTTTACATTTAGGTCTCTGATCCATTTGGAGTTAACCTTTGTGCATAGGGATAGATAGGGGTCCTGTTTCAATCTTCTGCATGTGGTCAGCCAGTTTTCCCAGCATCATTTACTGAATAGGTTCTCCTCTCCCCAGTGGTAGGTGGTGGAGGCCTTGTCGAAGATGAGTTGGTTGAGAAATTGAGGTTTTGCTTCTGGAATCTCAATTCTATTCCATTGATACATATACCTGTTCCTCTACCAACACCAAGCTGTTTTGATGATTGTAGTAAAGTTTGAAGTCTGGTATTGTGATACCACCTGCTTTATTTTTTTTGCTGAGGACTTTTCTGGCTATTTTTGTATGCTTGTGTTTCCATATGAATTCCTGTGTTGTCTTTTCTAGGTCTGAGAAGAATGTTGCTGGTAATTTGATGGGTATTGCATAATTTGTAGATTGCCTTAGGTAAGATGGACATCTTCACCATGGTGATTCTTCCAATCGATGAGCATGGGATATTTTTCCACTTGTTTGTGTCATATTTGATTTCTTTGAGCAGTGTTTTGTAATTTTCATTGTAAAGGTCTTTCACGTCTCTGGTTAGGAAGATGCCAAGGTATTTCATTTTTTTTTTTTTGTGGCTATTGTGAATGGAATTGTGTTTTTTATTTGGGTTTCTGTTTGTTTATTATTGGTATAGAGAAATGCGATTGTCTTTTGTACATTTATTTTGTATCCTGAGACTTTGCCAAAGGCCTTTATCAGTGTAAGGAGGTTTTTGACAGATTCTCTTGGGTTTTCAAAGTACACAATCATATCATCTGCAAAGAGAGATAACTTGACTTCCTCTTTTCCTATTTGGATACCCCTGATTGCCTCCTCTTCTCTGATTGCTCTACCCAGGACTTCCAATACTATGTTGAACAGGAGGGGTGAGAGTGGGCATCCTTGTCTTGTTCCAGTTTTCAGGGGAAATGGTTCCAATTTTTGTCCATTTAGGAGTATGCTGGCTGTGGGTTTCTCGTAGATGGCTTTACTATTTTGAGGTATGTTCTTCGTATGCCTAGATGTTCAAGGGTTTTTATCAAGGAGGGGTGCTGGATCTTATCAAAAGCTTTTTCTGCATCTAATGATATAATCATGTGGTTTTTGTTTTGACATCAGTTGATGTATTTAATTACATTTATGGTTTTACGAATGTTGAACCAGCCTTGCATTCCAGGGATGAAGCCTACTTGGTCATGATGGATGATTTTTGAGATGTATTGCTGAATCCGGTTTGCTAGAATCTTGTTGAGAATTTTAGCATCTATGTTCATCAAAGATATTGGCCTGTAGTTCTCTTTCTTTGTTGGATCTTTACCTGGCTTGGGTATCAATGTGATGTTGGCTTCGTAAAATGATTTGGGGAGAGTTCCATCTTTTTCAATAGCCTGGAATACCTTCAGTAGGATTGGTATCAGCTCCTCCTTAAATGTCTTGTAGAATTCTGCTGGAAAGCCATCTGGACCAGGGCTTTTTTTTGTAGGAAGTTTTCTTATTACGTAGTGGATTTCCTTGATTGTTATTGGTCTATTTAGTGTCTCAATTTCTTCTTGTTCCAATCTAGGTAGGTTGTGTGATGTCACAAAGTCCTCCATTTCCTTACGGTTTTCAAGTTTGCTTCTATACAAGTATACGTAGTAGTCTCTAATGATCTTTTGTATTTCTTCAGGGTCAGATGTGACTTCATCTTTTGTGTTTCTGATTGTGCTTATTTGATTTTTTCTCATTTTTTTCTTGGTCTAGCTAGGGGACCATCGATCTTGTTTATCCTTTTGAAGAACCAGCTTTTTGTTTCATTGATTTTTTGTATTATCTTTTTGTCTTCTATGTCCTGGATTTGGGCTTTTATTTTGGTAATCTGGATTCTTCTGCTGAAATTAGGGTTTTTGTGGTCTTGCTTTTCCAGCTTCTTTAGGTGTCTTGTTAGGTTGTGAATTTCTGTTCCTTCCATTTTCTTCATGTGTGTTTGTAGGGATATAAATTCCCCTCTTACTACAGCTTTCAAGGAGTCCCAGAGATTTTGGTAAGATGTTTCTTCATTTTCATGTGTTTCCAAGTATATTTTGATCTCTGTTTTGATTTCATCATTGACCTAGGAATTGTTTAGCATCATGCTGTTTAGTGTCCATGTCTTTGTGGATTTTGGGGGACCTTTGTTGGTGTCAATGTTTATTTTTATTCCACTGTGGTCCGAGAAGGTGCATGGTAGAATTTCAGTCCTTTTAAATTTGCTTATGCTTGATTTATGGCCAATTATGTGGTCAATCTTAGAATATGTTCCATGCGGTGATGAGTAGAATGTATATTCTGTGGTCTTTGGATGGAGTGTTCTGTAGGTATCAATTAAGTCCATTTGGTCCAAAGTCACACTGAGGTTCCTGACCTCCTTGCTGATTTTTTGTCCTGATGATCTGTCTATGGTTGTGAGTGGGGTATTAAAGTTGCCAGTTATGATGGTGTTAGAGTCAATATCTTTCTTTAGTTTTCCTAGAAGTTGCTTTATGAAAGTTGGCACACCTATGTTGGGTGCATATATGTTTAGGATAGATATTTCTTGTTGATGGATTGAGCCGTTTATCATTATGTAGTGGCCTTCTGTATCTTTTTTGAGTTTTAGTAGCTTGAAGGGTATTTTGTCTGAAATTAAGATAGCTACTCCTCCTTTCTTTTGTATTCTGTTCGCCTGAAAGTTTTTTTCCCATCCTCTTACTTTGGTCTGTGGGTGTCCTTTCTAGTGAGGTGAGTCTCTTGAAGGCAATAGATTGTTGCCTGATGATATTTTATTCATTTTGCCATTCTATGTTTTTTAGTGGTGCATTTAGTCCATTCACATTTAGGCTAATAATTGAAATGCAAGAGTTGATCTCTGTCATAAGGTTCTTACAGCATTGTTCCTGTTTGTTTGTTGTCTTTCTTTGGGTTTTGGAGTTGGCTCATGTGTGTTTTTAGTCTTTTGCCTGTACTCTTGTGAAGAATGTTGTTGTTCTTTTTTCTTTTTCTTTTGTGTTCAGTACTTTCTTAAGTGTTTCTTGTAGAGGTGGTCTGGTGGCAGCGTAGGTTCTTAGGGATTGGATGTCTGGAAAAGATTTCAATTCTCCCTCACTAATGAAGCTTAGTTTGGCTGGGTAGGTTATTCTTGGTTGAAATTGTTTATCTTTTAGAACTTTGAAGGTAGGGCTCCAGGCTCTCCTAGCCTGAAGGGTTTCTGTGGATAAATCTGCTGTTATTCTAATTGGTCTTCCCTGGTAGGTAGTCTGGCCTTTTTCTCTTGCTGCCTTTAGGAGTTTTTCTTTTATAGCTACTTTGTTTAGGCGAATTATTATGTGTCTGGGAGTTGGTCTTCTCATTTGTTGTCTTGCAGGGGTTCTCTGAATCTCTTGTGTTTGAATTTTTTCATCCTTGATGAGATGAGGGAAGTGTTCTTGAATGAATTCATGAAATGTTTGTTCCAGTGTGGCTTCTGTTTCTCTCTCTGCCTCAGGAAATCCAATTACTCTTAGGTTTGGTCTCTTGAAGTGATCATTCATCTCTTGCAGGTTTTATTCTGTCTTTTTGAGCTTCTTTTCTATGCTTTTGACAGTTTGGGTTAGTTCTGTGTTTTGGTCTTCGAGCTCTGAGATTCTTTCTTCTGCCTGGCTAATTCTGCTTTCCATGCTTATTAGTCTGTTATTTATTTCCATCACAGTATTCTTTACTGCTGTCATTTCTAACATCAGCTCCTTCCTATTTTCCTCTTATCTTCCTCAATTTTTTAAATTCTCTCCATTATTGTCTTGATGTCTGTCTTGATGCAGTCTTGATGACTGCATGTGACCAGTCATTCTGGGGGCTCTTCATTGTTTGTGTTCCAGAATCTGTTTTCTCAGTGTCTGATCTCCCAGGGGTCTGTGTAAGACCTATATTCTTCTTTTAGTTTTTCTTCATTTGTGTGGTTTTTCCCCCTCCCTACTTTTTCCTTCCCTCCACGTCACCGTCTTCTTTAATTCTGTTATTCAGGGGTAAAGGGATTGGTTTTACTTCTCTTTGTTCAATCTCCTATTCTTTATGTATGCCCTCTTACTTTGTTCAATTCTGGAGTTGCACTGTAGGTTGGGGGTGGTCCTTTTTGTAGTTTTGAGATATACTTAAGGGGGGAGCTGTGATTCAAAATCTATCTGCAGGTCCTGGTATTCGCTGACACATGTGTGGATAATCTGGAACCCACTTCCCCCTGCCTTGGAATCTGTCCATGCAGTGGGGCTGTAGGTTTACTCCTTGAAATAAAATGTGCTTAGCAGAGGGAAGAGAATGGAGCAGACAATGGGTTGAAGAGGGGGTGGAGAGATAGAGGAATAAGGGGGGAAACAAACGTGTGCCAACAAATGGAGAGAGAGACCTATATTGAAACAGATAAAAACAATAGACCACAGCTACTGACGAACCAAATCCCATACAAAAAAATAAAACATATAGTGATGCTAACATACAAGCTAACCAACCACCTTATCGGTGTGCTGTTCCTCTATACAAAGATATGGTTTACAGAGAGAAGAAAAGAGACGAAAAGGAAGAGGAAAAAAAAAGGAACAATATAGTAGGAACAGAATTAAGTCATTAAACTAACAGAAACAATGAAGCACACTCTGAGACTTTTCGTTTAAGTCCAATGTCCTTTCAATTCTGATTTCTAGCTTTCTTTTCAAGCAGGTAAATTAGTTTGCAGTTAGGGTCCGTTGCCCCTGGTCTGCTGTGAAGGACAATTCAGATTACCCTCTGTTCAGCACTTTGGTCTATGTCTTTTTCAAGCTTGTTTCTCCCGTTTCGGTGTTGTAACCTTGAATCGCCAGCAGGTGGTGCTATCTCAGCTGCTTGTCCCAGAGGGGGTGGGGCTGGACAAGAATGGGTGGAGACTGGAGATGGTGCCTGCCTCAGGGCACAGGCAGGAGACTCATGGCAGGCAGAACATCTCGGTTGCAGGAGAGGTGGCAGTGATCCCAGTAGATCTGCCCTGAAGGGGCTTCAAGGACTGAAGTTGTGGATCGCCTCCAACCTGGGTGGTGCGATGTGCTACCGGTGGTGGCAACGGTGGCTGTGGTGGCTGTGTTGGCAGCAATGGTGGCATCTGCACTGCAGTGGCAGTCCAGTCCGCTGCGAGACCCCAGTGGTGTCAATGGCTGAGCTCCGTATGAAGAGCAGGCTGCAATTTTGGGGTCCGCAGCCCCTGAGGCGAGAGCCAGAGACCCACTGTACCTCTCCTTTGCAGAGGGTTTCACAGACCAGGTTGCCCTGTCACCATCTTCCTGGAAGTCCTGAGCATACATTTCTTTAGAGTTAAATTTAGGTGTGGAACTGAAGTCATTTCATGTATTTCAGTTTCTTTTACTGCTCCTGAGAAGTCAGGTGTAAGCCTGTGAAGCATTTTGCTTTTACTTGTCTACCTTTTCTCTTTGGAGCTTTCAATACCTTGTCTTTATTCTTCTGCAGTTTCCCTTTAATCTTGGTGTGCATTTCTTTGTATTTATATGCTTGCAATTTGTTGGATTCCTGGAGCTAAGAAATACTGAAAATAAATATGTTAATTATCCCTTCCAAACAGTAAAAATAATAAAATAATCTGAAGACAGGATGAGAAATAAATTGCTAAAGATGTAAGCAGAAATACTTGAGCCAGAATAAATAAAACAAGTGAAAAAGCTAACAAAATCATAAAGTAAATAAATTATCAGTTAAATCAATCAATAAAAATGGAGAATGTGTAAATCTTCAAAATAGCATGGAGAAAATAACCATCAAAGCAGAAGTGTTTTACAAATTACCAACAATTTCTATGTATAACATTATACAAATAAATTTGAAAATCTAGCCAACCAAGAAATGATTAGAAATATTTTAACAAAATTCTAAGTGAGGAACATTTAATTCATATTACTGTACATCTAAATCTTTTAAAATATGGTGATAAGTGTGACAGAATATAATATGTACATGTATATAGATGCGTCTCTACTTAAAACAGGTTACACCTGGTAAATTCATTGTCAGTTGAAAATGCATTAAATCCACCTAGCCTACTATTACATCAACAGCAGAATCTTTGTTAAAGCCTTTGAAAGTTTTCATAAATGTCTTAAAAACTCCCTTCTAGATACCACCATACATTGTTGTGTGACTTCCTCCCATGCTGCAGAGATGGTCCAGATAGTACTTAGAATGCTTAAACCTTTCCAAAACTTAGAGTGTTTGGTCAGATTCAGTCACTTCAACAGTCTGCACAAACATTTGGTGTAAACAGTGTGCTTTGAAGGCAGCTATTTCACCTTGATTCATTGGTTGAATTAGTGTGGTTGGGTTTGGTGACAAACATGATATTTACATCATGTCGCATATCATCAATATGCTATGGATGCCTTGGAGTACTGTTGAAGATCAGAAGAATCTTGTATGAGATATTGCTTTGTCTACAATATTCTCTTTTCTATAGAATAAAACAGTTCAAAACCAGTCTTCAAACAGTGCTGATGTCATCCAGTCTTTCTTCTTGTGGTGATAATAAACAGGAAGTGTATGCTTGTTCACATTTTGAATGCTTTAGAGTTCTCTGAGTGGTATATTAAGATAGGATTTAATTTGGACCCTGCAACATTTCCTCCCCAAAGCATTGTTACATTGTCTTTGAATGCTTTGAATCCTGGCATTGTCTTGAACTCTTGATGAATATGTATGCTCCAGCATACACTTCCAGATCAAGTTTGTTTCATCAAAATTAAATATTTGTTCTGAAAATATTTCTCATCGACAATTATCCTATGCAGCTTTTGCTTAAAAGCATCAGCACCTTCAATATTGGCACTTGCTGCTTCACCAGTGACCTTCATGTTATAAAAATCATGATACCTTTTAAGCATTGAAACAACCCATGACTTGGTATCAACATAGAATCATCAATATGCTTTATGCTTTTAGTGTATCAAACAGACTTTTTGCTACCTAGATTGTCAGTTGGTGAAGCATATTACATTTCTGTATCTGGTCTTCCATTCATATGACAAGTAATTTTTCAATATCATCAGAAAGGATAAAAAGAGCCCAGCTCTTTTTTTCGTGATGACAATGGATTTAACTGATGCTGACAGTTTTACCACATCACTGATTCACTTTTTGTCCTTTGAGATGGTTGAGATTGTGGATTCCAAAAGTCATAATCAGGTGCTATGGTCATTACTGGCTTACTGCATTCATGCTGGGCAATTATTTTGAGTTGAAATTCAAGAGTAATTGCCTTCCTCCTTTTACCAGATGCAGGAAGCACAGATGGTGGTATGCTTTGGATATTTTTCAACCCAAACCTCATGTTGAAATTTGATCCCAATGATGGAAGTTATGAACCCCTCATAGTGCCCTCCTTTGGGTGGGAAGAGAAGGGGTACGTGAGTTCTCAAACTATGGTTCCTACAAGAGCTTGTTGTTAAAAGAGCCTGGAACCTCCTCACCTCTTGCTTCTTCTCTTGCTATGTGATTTCTGCACACACCGGCTCTCCTTTCCCTTCTTCCATGAGTGGCAGCAGCCTGAAACCCTCACCAGTAGCAGATGCTGACACCCCCTATCTTGTATAACCTGCAGAACAGTGAGCCAAACAAACCTCTTTTCTTTACAAATTACCCAGCCACAGGCGTTCCTTTATAGCAAATCTGAATGAACTAAGGCAGATGGGCATCTCATAGACATACTGGGACATAGAAACACAATATTAAAAAAATGCTAGCATCATAGTACACTGTAGAGTATCAGTTGTTTACTCTGACATCGCCGGCTGGGAACTATGGCTCACTGCAGCTGCCCAACATTGCAAGAGAGTTTTGTACCACATATTGCTAGCCTGGGAAAATATCAAAATTTGAAGAACATCAGAATCATGATGGTTTTGCACCATTGTAAAGTTGAAAAGTCATTAACTCAAACCATCTTAAGTTGGGAACTGTCTATGTATATTGTGCACTTTGACAATGTAAAAATAATTGTGCTAACAAAAATCTAGGGAAAAATTAGCGGAGAATGTGGAATTCACAGTCTTCTTCTTAAACAATAGCAGGTCTCAAAGGATAAAGTTTAAATTGACAAATCAAATAGTAGGGAATTAACAATATTTTAGTACAAAGTAAAGACTAAGAACGTAAGATTGAATGAATTCAGGTGGTGAAGGAGAAGAGGCAGGGGAAAGACTAGAAGCTGATTTTGTTATTGCAAATTTTGTTAAGGCTTGCAAACATAATAGGCAAACAATCTAACTTATTGAATTGACATCTAACCTGGGCTCTTAAATAATTACTTAGAATCATCACTCATCACAAAATAAGTAAGGTTATTACTCTGATCACAAAAATATATTTTTCAGGTTAGAGCACAGAAAAACGAGTTCATGTTTTATACTGGAGACATGCTTGAAACAAATGATACAGAAAAATTAAAAAGAAGATGGGAAATGCATAAATGTCAATTTATTAGAAAAAACATAGGCCTCAAACCTGGCATTGATTCAAACTAAAATACATTGAATAACGAATAAGGACATTTCAAAAAGATAACAAAATTCAAAATGATAACAAAATAATACAGTATGAATTTTAATAGAGCAGAAATTATGGAAAATGCCGGAAAAATGGAAACACATTAGTAATGGGAAATTTTAATGAAACTTCCTTAGTGTAAGCTATATCAATCAAAAAAACAAGCAATTGTATAGAAGATCTAAATAACATAATTTTTCATTTGTATTGTTATAAATATTTGAATTGATAAATTTTGTATTGAGGATTGCTCAAATGATTTCTTAACAATTAAATTAAATAGTATTTTCCTAGCAATGACAATTTTTAATTTCTCCTTCCTCTTGGAAAGAAGAACTTCTTGGTGGAAGAAACTTTTGTTTTCTAATGTAGTTATTTATTTGTATTTATTTATTTATTTTTGAGAAAGCAGGATTTATTAAAAGGACAGAAAAGCTCCCACAGTAGGAGGGGACCCAAAGAGGTTGCTCCTAATGTAGTTATTAATTTTAAGTTTCACTGCTTTATAATAAAATAATGTTTTCTATACCTTTCTCTTTTTTGAAAATATTTTTCAGTTTCATTATCAATACTTAAAAATAAGATCTAATTTTATTATACAAGATATTGAATTCCATATTTATTCACACAATTGACTTTATTCATTGTAGCATTATACAATGTCCTCTGTCTCCAATAACAATTTTTATATTAAAGTTCATTTTTCTAATCTTATGGCACTCCAACTGTGTTTTTATTACTTTTTACATGGTATAACTTTTTTCCACCTTTTTACTTTCAATCTATTTTGTCTTTAGATCTAAAGTTTGTCTCTTGTAGATAATACATATTTGGATATTTAAAAATATTTTTGTACATTCATCATCCTTTGCCTTTTCATTAGAGACTTTAATGCATTTACATTAATGTAATTACTGATAAAATAGAATTTACATCTACTATTTTGCCTTTTGTTTTCTACTTATGTCTTTTTCTTTTTCTTTTTTTTTGAGTTGGAATCTCACTCTGTCGCCTAGACTGGAGTGCAGTGGCTGCTCCTGGCCACCACAGCCTTGACCTGCTGGGCTCCAGCGATCCTTCCACCTCAGCCTTCCAAGTAGCCAGAATTACAGGCATGCGCTACCATGCTTGGCTGATTTTTTTATTTATTGTAGAAATGAGGTCTCGCTGCCCAAGCAGGTCTTGAACCCGCGGGCTCAGGCAATCCACTCACCTCAGCCTCCCAAAGGTGTGGGATTACAGGCTGAGTCACTGAGCCCAGCTCATTTTATTTTTCAATTCTTCCATTACTGTCTTCTGGTTGTGTTAAATAGATACTTCCTGGTATCATTTCCATTCATTTGTCATCTTTTTTACTGTAAATTTTGTTATTTTCTTCATGTGTGTCCTATGGAATGCTATTGACATCTTAATGTATAACAACCTAGTTCAGATTAATATCTTAATTTAATATAATTCTAGTTTAAATTGACATCAATTTAATTTCAAAAGTATACAAAATCTTTGCTCCTATATAACTATATTCTCTCCCTTTCTGTTATGCAGTTGTCATTACAAATTTCATCATTATGCATTATGATTTATAACTGCTGCTTTATGCAATTGTCTTTTAAATCACATAAGGAGACAAACCAAAAATACATTTATACTCTTTAATGCTCACCATTGCATTTACTTTTACTGGTGCTTGTTGCTTCTTCATGTTGATCTGAGTTCTGAGTTAGTCCCACTTCATCCTAAATAATTCTCTTTCATAGCTTTTGAAGCTTTTGAAGAACATGTTGGTCAGTAACAAACATTTTAGTTTTTTAAAATATTAGAATGTTTTAATTTTTTCTTCACTTTTAAAAGACAGTTTTTTGAGATATAAAATTAACTGATGGATTTTTTTTTTGCCTGTCAATATTTTAAAATTTTATCCCACTGTTCTCAAACCTCATTGCTTCTGATAAAAAATAAGCTGCTATAAAGAATCTCTTGTGCATAATGAGTTGCTTCTCTCTTGCTACTTACAGGATTCTCTCTTTTCATTGTCTTTTGACAGTATGAATATAATATGTCTAACTGTGGATTTCTGAGCTTATCCTCTGTGGGCGTCACTGAACATCTAGTAATGTTTTTCTTCAAATTTGAAAAATTTTAGCTATTATTACTTCAAATCTTTTTTATTCTCCTGTCACCTCTCCACTCATTCTGGGAATCTATTATGCATATGTTGGTATATTTGATAATGTTCTAGAAATCTCTGATGCTCTGTCCATTTTTCTTTTTTTCTCTCTTCCTCAGACTAAGTAATCTCAACTGTCCTGTCTTCAAGTTTGCTGACATTTTCATCTACTCACTCCAATTTGCTGTTGAGTTTTTGTATTGCTATGCTACTTTTCAACTTAATAATTTGTCTTTTGATTTTTTTTTTTTTGAGCTGGAGTCACACCCTATAACCCAGGCTGGAGTGCAGTGGCACTCTCACAACCACCCCAGTGTGGACTTACTGGGCTCAGGTGATCCTTCTGCCTCAGTTTTCCAAGTAACTGAGCCACAGGCATGTGCTAACACGTCCATATAATTTTTTTTTTTTAACTGTAGAGATGAGATCTCCCCGAGTTGCCCAGGATGTTCTTGAACCCGTGGTCTCAGGCAATCCTCTCACCTTGGCCTCCCAAAGTTCTGGGATTACAGGCTTAAGTCACCATGCCTGGTGATTGCTTTTATAATTCATATATTCTTATTGATATTCTCTATTACGTGAGACAGAAAAACAAAACAAACCAATTTGTTTCGGTTGGTTCTTCCAGAGAACTGCCAGGAAGGTCATATTATGATAAATTTTTGAGAATAAAAGCTTAAAAGACCTTGACCTCCTTTCTGCTCCCTCCGTTGCCAAGAATGCAAGTTGCTTTTTTTCTTTTTTTTTCTTTTTTGAGTTGAAGTCTCACTCTGTCACCCAGACTGGAGTGCAGTGGCTGCTCCTGCCCACTGCAACCTCGACCCGCTGGGCTCCGGCCATCCTTCTGCCTCAGCCTTCTGAGTAGCTGGAACTACAGGCGCGCGCTACCATGCCCGGCTCATTTTTTGATTTATTGTAGAGATGAGGTCTCGACAAGTTGCCCAGGCAGGTCTCAAACCCACGGGCTCAGGCAATTCACTCACCTCAGCCTCCCAAGGCGCGGGATTACAGGCTGAGCCTTCAAGGCGCTGCTGAACTGGTGTCTTAGTCCGCTTGTATTGCTATAACAGAATGCCACAGACTGAGTAATTTACAAATAACAGAAATTTATTTTGTCAGAGTTCTGGAGTCCAGGAAGTCTAAGATTAAAGTCCTCATAGTTGGTGAAGGCCTTCTTACTGCCTCTTTACATGGCTGTTGGTGGAAGGGCCAGCAAGAATGCCATGCCCTCACATGGGCAAACCAGAGGAGAGTGAATCTACTCATGAAATCCCTTTTGTATAGTATAATCAATCTATTCGTGAGGGCAGAGCCCTCATGACCCAAACACCCTCCATTAGGCTTCACCTCCTGACACTTTTGCATTAGGGATTATAAGTTTCTGGCACATGAATTTTAGAAGATACATGCGAACTGTAGCAACTGGTTAGTGGGTGATGAAACTAGGATAGCTTAAAATGACAAAAAAGCTCACTGTTCTTACCAAAATCCAGCAATTTTGAAAGTAAATGCTCCTTGGCTTCTTGCACACCTTAAGTTAATCTCTAGAATTCTGAAAATGTTGATTCTAACCGTTTTTGCCATTGTCATTGCTTTTTTTGGAGAGGTAAATTTTCAGCGTTTCTTACTCAGCCTTTTTTCCATTATTGACTTTTAATCTATACATAGCATTATTTTTTTTCTTTGTGGCTGCTCTAGGAACTACAATATATATTCTTAATTTGTTGTAGTCTGCCGTACAGTAATAAAATAATATTACATGTACAATGTAAGAATTTCTTCTTTCTCCATCATACTTTTTGCAATTATTATCATATATTTTCCTACTACATGTGTTATAAACCACATAATAGAAAGTTTTTTTCTTAGATTTAAATAGTCAAATATCCTTCAAATAATTTGGAAACTTTTTTAAAAAATGGCCGTTAGGTCAAGTGTTGTGGCTCACGTTTGTAATCCCAGCATTTTGGGAGGCTGATGTGGGAGGATTGCTTGAGCCTTGGAGTTCAAGATCAAACTAAGCAACATAGCAATACCCTGTCTTTACAAAAACAAACAAACAAGCAAAACACAGTCTGGCATGATTGCACTGCCTGTAGTGCCAGTTACTCAGGAGGTCAAAAGATTGTCTGAGCCCAGGAGTTTGAAGCTGTGGTGAGCCATGATCATGCCATTGCACTCCAGTATGGGCGATAGGCTGAGACCACAACTCAAAAAAAAAAAAAAAAAAGGCCTTTATATTTATTGGCACATTTACTATTGTTATAAGTATTCAATTCTCTGATCTCCAATTTTTTGAGGAAGGGGGAAAAAAACACTGAGATTTTACAGGAAAAATAATTTCTTGTAGTGTAACTTTCTAATAACAAATTCCATCAGCTTTCATTTACATGAAGATGCTTCAATTTTGTCCTCATTTTTTGAATGCTATTTTTTTCTGAATAAAGATGTTCCACTGACAATTATTTTCTTCTAGCCTTAAAAATGTCATTTCTCTGTATTCAGACTTACTTTGTTTATGATGAGAAAACATCATAAGTTTATGAGAAAATATCATAAGCAAACATATTATTGTTATTGTTTTGGATGAAGTGTTCTTTTGTTCTCTGACTACTTTCAGGTATTTCTCTTTAGCTTTTGTCTTCATCAAATGGACTATATTGCATCTAGGTGTAATTTTCTTTGTATTTATCTTATTTGAGTTTCACTGATCTTGTATGTATGTTGAACTTGTGAAACTACTGCTATCAATTGTTTAACTCTTTTTTTTTTGTCGTTATTTTTCGCAACTGTTCTGGAAATCCAGTTCCATGCATGTGAAATGAGCAGACATTGTCTTACATTTTCTTTTCATCTTGTTCAATCTTTTAAAAAAAAAATCTGTTTTTATTTTGAATAACTTGTCAGTCCATTTGTCTTTTACTGCTTTTTTTTTTAGGTTGTTAAGCTTATCTAATGTGTTTTTAACTTCAGATATTGTATTTTTCAGTGATCTTCTAAGAGTTTAGAGTCAGTTGGTCTATGCTTTTACCATTGCTGCAGTGCCCAAGATTCTTGGCATTGTAAGACTATCCAAAGTTGTATGTATTTTCTGCTTTTCAGTTCCAGCTTCTCTTCTCTTTCTTCACAAAGAATTAATGGCTTCTCTTCTCTTTTCTTCAGAAAGAATTAACAGGTCAAGAAAATGACTAGAAAATTAAGATAATGTAAAATCGATGAAATAAGTTTATACCCTGAAATGCTAATTTTAAAAAAGAGTAAAAAAACCCAAAAAACCAAAAGTAAGGAGGATAGAAATAATACTTTTTGGAGAGAAAATCTAGAAAAGAGAAAACAAATGATAGAGAAGACAAAAGAAAAAATATAAGTTTAAAAAATTTATCAATAATACTAATAAACCTATATCAAGTCTTAACAATTAAAAAATTGGAAGAAACATAATCATCAAAATTAAAAGGAAGGCAGAGATAACATCTCAGATCTCCAGCAATTAAAAATATGATAAATATAATGAATATTTTCAATACATTTGACAGCTTAGATAAAACAGCCAAAATCTTTAAAAGGCACAAACTAACATGGCGTGAAAAGAAAGAGACAATTTGCATCTTTATTTTATGAAGAAATTTAATTTGCAATTAAATATTTTCCCCCCAAATGCAGGTGACATTACTGGTGAATTTTATGAACATTTAAGAAAGACAAAATTCCAGTTTGTCAGAAGCCCAAACCTCACCTTCACGCAATATACTTATGAAACACATTCTCACATGTGCCCAATGATTCTAAAACAAAAAATAATAAAACAAAAGTTAAAGAAGTTCTCATCAGTCCTGTCTTTCTAAATGGTATCCTCTCCCTACCTCCCCAAATCATATACAGATATTAAACTTTATCACAAAATTTTTCTATCTCTATTGAGAGAACCATATGGTTTTTCTTCTTTAATTTCTTAATGTGGTAATTACATGGATAAAGTATCCCCCCCAAAAAAGAAAAGAAACCCCACATAATCCCAAGCTTGTATCAGTGCTATCAGAATATAGAAGGCAGTACACTTTCCAGTTCAGTTTATGAGGCTAGAATAACTCTGTTTTTGACCACAAAAGGACAATTATATATTAAGAAAAGACAATTATAGGCCAACAAAACTCATTTAAAAATAGACAAAAATTGTTTGCAAAGTTATTAATATATCTATTTTATTAATAAATATAATGGACTGGGTGCAGTGGCTCAGCCTGTAATCCTAGTGCTTTGGGAGGCTGGACGAGAGGATTGCATGAATCCGGGGGATTGAAACCAGCTTGGGCAACTTGGTGAGACCTCGCCTCTACAATAAATCACAAAAATAGCCGGTTGTGGTGGTGTGCGTCTGTGGTTCCAGCTACTTGGAAGGTTAAGGCAGAAATATCGCCTAAGTCCAGCAGGTCAAGCTGTGGTGGCCGTGAACGTGCCACTGGGCTCCAGTCTGGGCGACAGAGTAAGACTCCAACTAAAAATTAAATACATAAATAAATAGGATGCATAAACCATAAAAATTAGGATTATCTTAGGAGTTCAATGTTGATTTAAATTAGGAAGTTGATCAATATAATTTCCCATATTATCAGGCAAGCCCAATGGTTTATGCCAGTCCTGTACTCCCAGCACTTTGGGAGGTCAAAGAGGGAAAATGTCTTGAAGCCAGTAGTTTGAGACCTGAGCAACACTGTGCTAACTTGTCTCTACAAAAAATAATGAAAAATTAGCCAGGTGGTGTTGTGGCACACGCCTGTAGTCCCAGCTACCCAGGAGACTGAGGCAGAAGGATTGCCTAAATTCAGGAAATCGAGGCTGTGGTGAGTGCCACTGCACACCAGCCTGGGGCAGAGTGAGACTCCAACAACAATAGAAGTCTCCATATTATCAGACTAAAGAGGAATATAATTGAGTGATTATTTAAATAAATTGAAGGAAACATCTGATGAAATCCAACACTTATTCATCATTAAAAACTTGGACAAAGAAGGAAAAATAAAGAACTTCTTCAATTTGATAAGGAAACTCTATGGCAAACTTACAGCAGATATTTAATGGTCAAATAATAAATGCCTTTCTCCTAGAGCAGGAATGAGACATGCAAGTGTACTCATCAGTTCTATTCAATATTGTACTAAAGGTCCTATTTAGTGCAATAAATGATGAAAAAGACATATGAGGCATCATGATTGAAAAGAAATACTATTGTGTTATTTGTAGATCACATGATTGCAAACATAATAAATTAAAAACAAAAACAAGCAAAACAAACTACTAGAATCAATGAGTATATTTGGCAAGATCTGAAGATACAAAATTAATTTTGGAAAATAAGCTGTATTGTAATTCTTATGTATTTTTTATAAAATTCATAAGAAAATAAAGACCTAGAATAGACAAACCAATCTTGGAAAAGAAGAAAAAGTTGGAAGACTTATATACAGTATATGATTTTAAACTTCCTGTAAAGATACAATAATCAAGACATTGTGATATTTGCTTAAGAATAGTCAATAGTTGCTGACACAGAATAGAAAATCCAGTAACAGATCCACACCTTTCCTTCCTGTTAAATAAATTTCAACACAGTGGCCAATGTGAATCAATATGGTGCCACTACTGGCAGGAATGCAAACTAGCGTAACCTCTTTGGAAGATAGTGTGGCAATTTCTGAAAGAACTAGAAATTGACCTTCCATATGACCCAGCAATCCCCCTATTGGGAATATACCTGGAGGAACTCAAATCATTAAGTCTTACAAAAAGATACTTGCACACGTATGTTTGTTGCAGTTCTATTCACAGTAGCAAAAACATGGAACCAACCAACCATGCTGTCCATCAAAGCTGGACTGGCTAAAAAAATGTGGTATGTATACACAATGGAAAATTATGCAGCCATAAAGAAAGACAAACATATGAACTTTGCAGCAATTTGGTTGGATTTAGACTCTATCATACTCAGTGATCTATCACAGAAACAAATAGCAGACTACCATATGTTCTCACTCATAAGAGAACCTTGAACAATTATCATAATATTATAAGAAAGGGATTAACAGTAGTGGGAAACTGCCAGGGGAGGGAGGAGCACATCTCATTATTATGTACAAATAATGAACATTTGTATACCTAACCCTGAATTGTACTTCACACCTTTAAAATAAAAATATACAAAAAAAATATGGTGCCAGATATTTATATTGGGGGGAAAAAACCCCAACAGCTTTGACCTCCAGTTTACTTCCTATTTAAAACAAAATTTACAATAAATAAATAATTATTTGAAATAAATACGTTCATGATTTTGATGCACATAGCATCAATAAATCTAAACACATAATATTGAGAGAAAGAAGTCAGAGTCAAATGATTCTAGTTATATAAATTGCATGAATAAGCAAATCTAATAAATAATAAAAATCAGAAGAGTGATTGCCTCTGGAGTGAATTAGGGGAATTTGACTGTTGTGTTTTTTAAGTTGATATTATTGTGTTATGCTCTTTGTTTTGAAATGTAGCTTGTAGCATTATAAAATGACTTTTATTTGAATTGTTTAAATTTTTTTGCCTCCATTTTACCTTAAGATGTAAACTGCATTATTTTTTAATTCCTTATATATCTTTGTTTGTTTTAAAATTTTTAACATTACCAAAAACTTTTGTTGTAGCATGACAAAAATATTGAGTTTTTACTGTATTAGTAGTCTGAATGTTTAAGAAGGGGCTTTAAGCTAGTTTACATTTACTTAGTGGTTGATATTTTTGGTCTCAGTTTGTTATATTGTTTTACAGTATGTTTTCTATGTGGCTCAGTATTTCTAGTTAAATACTTTCAATTATGTGTTTGCCTTTTGTTATTGGTGTTTCTTTTGGCGTTTAGTAAGTTTTGACATTCATATCTTGTAGTTTAATTATATCATTAAAATATTATTAGTACTCTCTTTCTTTAGATACTGTTTATTGGTTTCTTATTACAAACAAGACTAAAATTAGTCCTTACTTTTACCCTTACCTTCAAAATTTAATCTCTAGCATTATCTTAGTGTTAATCATTACCTCATAAATTACTCATGCTTCTACTACCTCATGTATTAATCTATAATATACTGTTGTCTTAGACATAATTCTTAAATATACTTTAGCTTCAAGTAATATTATCTTACTTTCAGTTAATTTATATGTGAAGAATTTATTTCATTATCTATGATTCCTATCTTCTATGTTTTGTTAGTGATAATGTCTGAACGTATTAAAAATACGTATTTTTAACCACATTTCCATCTTTTAACTTTAATTCCACTAAGTTAAATATTTTCCAGATTTTTAACAATTGTGTGCTTGAAGTCCCCCCCCTTTCTTTGGTAGATTTGTCAGGACGTGATTATGAGAATGATATTCTTTTGACTCTTGCATATTTATAGCTGTTTGTGACTTTTATTTTGAAGAGAAATTTGGCTGGACATGAAATTCTTCTTTCACATTTCTTTCCATTAAAATCTTTTTTAAAAGTTGCTGCATTTTTTTCTTACATAATTGTTGCTTTTGAAAATTCTCATATGAATATGATAGTTGCTGCCTTATAAGTGATTTTAACTTCTTGTCTGTGTATCATAAGGATTTTTCCAACTTATTTTTGAAGTATAATAATTATTGCTTAAAATGTGACTTGATCATAGTTTTTAATCAGTTTTTCCAGGTGCACAGTATACAATGTTTACTTCAGGAAATCTTTCTCCATTATGTTTTAAATATTTGGATTTTTTTCCCCATTACTCTGATTTTCTTCTTCGAAAACTTCAATTATACATATGTTGGCTCTCTGATTTCATATCTTCTACATCTATCATGTTGTATTCCTTTCCTAATTCTGCTGTATATAACAAGTTACCACAAACTCTGTAGTTTAAAGCAACACAAATTTATTTTCTTATAGTTCTGGAGGTCAGAAATCTAAAATAGGTTGGCAGAACCATGCTCATTCTGGAGGCTTTGGGGAAAATCAACTTTATGCCTTTTCCAGTCACTTGAGGTTGCCTGACTCATGGCATAATATCCCTCTGACCTCTGCTTCCTTGTCACCTCTCCTCTGACTTGAACCTGCTGCCTCTAAGTACCCTGGTGATTATATAGCACCCACTTGAATAATCCAGGAAGTGTCTCATCTGAACATTCTTAATTTAATTACATCTACAAAGTTCTTTTTCCATGCAAGGCAACATTTTCACAGTTTTCTGGGATTAGGATGTAGACCTCTTTGGGGAATCATTATTCTTCCCATCATACATATATTTCTCAAATCTTTTAAAAATTATTTTTAAAACATTCTGTTTGATTTCTCTTCCGTTTTCTTCCTTCTTGTTCCAGTTTCTCTTGCTGCTCCTTTTATGAAAGTCTCCTTGCTCTTGTGTTTTTCTAATTTAGTCTTCTTTTATGAAATACTATTTTATTTTCTAAAAATACTATTTTATTTTCTAAAAATATTTTACTATCTATTCACTTGTTCTGAGCTTTTCTATTTCTTGTTTGTGTTTTTTTAAAGCAAAGCATTAATTGTTCTCTAATATTTAAATATTATATTTCAATTTTCATTTGTTCCATTACCTTATTCTTTTGGTGAATTCTCTTTGTCTTAAGACCTCATTCATCATTTCATTGTAAGAATTTTGTGTGGCACTGGAATGTATTTTTTTCACCATGTTTAAATTAGGAACAAAATAAGATGGGACTTTCTGGGTTATTTGGAGAAAGGCAGGCCAAAGAGGCTTTTCTTGTAGCATAGTTTAAGAATTTCTTTCTCTTTTTATAAGGAAGGATCAAAAATATGTTCTCTCTTTCTAGCATAGTTTAAGAATTTCTTTTTCTGTTTTTATAAGGAAAGATTGAAAATATGTTCTCTCTCTGCTAGTCACTTGTTTGTTTCTCTAAGCTATATCTGGTTTAAAAAGGTTTTTCTGCCTTTCATCTCTGAGGTCCACAGGCCTTATCTCCCATGACTGTGCTCACTGTATCAGGTCTTGTATTTACTCTCTTATTCTTGTTCTATTTTTATTTATCCACTAATAATAATGAATGCTTCCTGTATGTGCTGAATTATAGCTTAAAAAAAAAGCTATTATATATGAGGGTTACAGTGTGATGTTATGATATACATATAGTTAGTAAAATGGTTACTATAGTGAAGTAAATTAACATATCCAGCATCTCAAAATCTCACATACTTTTTAAAATTCATTCATTCATTTTTTTGTGTGACAAGAGCAAATAAAAAAGCATTTACTCTTAAAGTACATTTTGAGACTTTTTTTGAATTTCTCAAATATTCTCTCATTCTCCCATTCTCCAATTCTTTCTCTCTCTCTCTCTCTCTCTCCCTCACTCCTTTCATTCTTAAGGTTCTTTCCTTTTTCAATTTGATGTTTGCAGTGGCATGAGGCACTGTCCTTTTGAAGGGACTTATTTTCTGGTTGTGTGTGAGATTTTATTCAAAGCTAAAACCATCACATGCATTTTAGTTTCCCCCACATCTGTGTAATTTTGGCACTTACCTACAATTCTGAGTCTGTGGGAATCTTTTCCTGATTTCCCTAATTGTTCTCAGGCATAATTTTCCTTCTAAATGTCCTCTCAAGACAAGTCCTTATTTTTTGGAGGCTTCATATTTGTTAGTGCCCTTTTGGTTCTACGACTTTTAAGCCATTTGACGCTGGGGTGGCCGTGAGTGTGCCACTGCACTCCTGTCTGGGCGATAGAGTGAGACTTTAAAAAAATTACTTCATGTTATATATATTTCAAAGACATCCTTCAGTTTATTGTCTATTTACCCTTGTTTTTAGTTACTTTGTCATATAGAATATGTTAATTTTGTAGTGTATTCTTTGTGATTTTAATTTCCTACTTGTTTAAGGAATGTCTCCGTCTTGATGTTATAAAATATTCTCCTATATTTTCTTTGAAGAGTTTAAAAATATTTGGCTTGTTTTTATACTTGCTTCTAAAATCCATGTGGGATTACACACACACACACACACACACACACACACACACACACACACACACACACACACATTTCCATCTGACTTAATTTGTGTTGACGACTCTGTCACATGTTAAGTTTTACTTGGAGGTCTATTTTTGTTTTTTGTTTTATGTTTCCATTGTTTTCAAAATTGTCTCCATTGATGTATTTGTCTCTCAATGTGGAATAATAAAATGTTTTAGTTACCATAGCTTCAAAATAAGTCCTGATTCTTTATTTAGTTGTTTGTCATTTAATTTCTTGGTTATTTTTATGCATTTGCTTTTTCATATGCATTTTAGAACAATTTTTCACATTAAAAGAAAAATTCTAGTTGGGCTCAGTGGCTCAGCCTCTCTCTCAGTCATGCCAGCACTTTGGGAGGCCAAGGCGAATGGATTGCCTGAGCCCATGGGTTCGAGATCAGACCGGGCAAGTTGGTGAACCGTCATCTCTACGATAAATCAAAAAGAAGCCAGGTGTGGTAGCACACGCCTGTAGTTCCAGCTACTTGGAAGGTGCAGGCAGAAGGATCACCTGATCCCAGCAGGTCAGCACTGGGGTGGCTGTGAATGTGCCGTTGCACTCCAGCCTGGGTGACAGAATGAGTCTCCAACTCAAAAAAAAAAAAAATCCTTCTGGTATGTTGATTTAAATTAAAGTATTGGATACAGTAAGAGTATCATAAATGTTACATGGTATTATAATTGTTTACATTGCTATTATTTTCTTGGTAGAAAATGTGTCATTTGAAAATAATGACACATTTTTATGTTTTTAAAACTATTTACATCTCATTTCTTTCTTTTTTTTTTTTTTTGAGTTGGAGTCTCACTCAGTCACTCAGACTGGAGTGCAGTGGCCGCTCCCGGCCACCGCAGCCTCGACCTGCTGGGCTCCGGCAATCCTTCCGCCTCAGCCTTCCAGTAGCTGGAACTGCAGACGTGCACTACCACGCCCAGCTATTTTTTTGGATTTATTGTAGAGATGAGGTCTCGCCTGCCCAGGCGAGTCTCGAACCCGCGGGCTCAGGCAATCCACTCACCTCAGCCTCCCAAAGCGCTGGGATTACAGGCTGAGCCACCGAGCCCGGCTACATCTCATTTCTTTTTCTTTATTGTGTTAGTTTTGAATGGCAAAAATGATAGAAATTATATTTCAAGCAAAGGTATGGTATTTTTGGCTGCCATGGTTAAGGAAATTAATGTTTATTTATTGTTGACTAAGAGTTTTATACACAATCATGAATACAGGTTGATTTTTACAGAATGACTTTTTTGCCCCTATTAAAATAATGTTTGTCACCTTTGGCATGTTAATGTGCAAGTCCCATTTCTAGTCCTGCAAACATAGGAAAGTAAGCTCAAGGGAGTTGCTGGACTTGGTGATGAGATTACAATGTAATCTCTGCCCCACTATACTCTTGGCTTTTTAACATTCATTCCTACCCATCTTCTGATATTTAAAGTTCCAAATAAACTCATCATAACTTCAAAGTGATACTGCCTAACATAATGCATCTATTCCTTGTACAAACAAAAACAAACCTTCTCTTTGAAAGCGATGGCACAAAGTCTCATCAGTTCCTGCATTAATTTCTACTTTATTCTCTTTTTAGTTCATAACTTGATATCTTACAGTCTCTGTACTAAAGCTGTCATTACCTACATATCCTATATAAAATCATAGGTAAGAGAGAGAGTAGAAAATAAAAAAAATCGTGTAAAAATAACAGACCAATGAAATATAACACACCAATGGAAAAATAGGGGTAGTCATTATAGTCCTCATTTTTACAGCTTTTCATGAGATCATATTTGATATAGCATAATTTTTTCTCAGCTATTTGTTTCATATTTCCTTTGCTTTCAGCCAACTCCTTTATTGGACAGTTTCTTGAGCTGACAGATCACTTGACATTTATTCCTGAGAGTTTTGAACTCATGGTAATCCTGTCTGTACTAAGTTGCTGAATTATTCTTTCACTTGTTCAACTACATGTGGGCAATACTAAAAGGGAATCTACGAGATTCCCTGAATAATAGACATACTCTTTCTTATCTCTAGTCATATATCAACAATCCTACCTCTCTTTGATAGTGAGAATTATTCATTCTACATAACAGAAAAATGAATAAGGCACTTGAAATTCTTCTTACTTGAAGGAGTTCCCATTCCCACTGTTCTTCATGACCAGCCTAAATAAAAAATATATAGAGCCCTGACAATATAATTCTGTGTGGTGCCAGGCTACTATGAAGAACCATCTGTAAACCAGACATGAAATTTTTCTTCTCAACTAGTCAGAGGGAATTCTGAATGAGGTCCAGGTGTTTCCTGAGGGCTAAGTAATGAGTAGCAGGAATAGGTGTCTTGGGAATGTTAAGCCCTCACCCATGTTACTGTGTATTGAGGGCCTGCTTAAGCCTGATAAAGTATAGATATATTTTCCAATTGTATGTGGATGGCATTAGGCATGCCTGTCTTTGGATGGTGGATCAGCTAACACCTTCATGATGATGTAGTGCTCAGGTCAGTTGGTCACGTGGTTTCCCATAGTCATGTGTTTAGACTTTATCAGAATTTAACAGCAAACCAAGAACCATTTCTCAAAAAGAGAACAACTACTTGTTAAGGAGGGCATGGCTTTGCTCACAGCTTCTGCTATGATTTTTAATCTAAAGACTACCATGGGATTGTTATAGAAATCTGCTCAGTCACAGATGATTTGAGTGATATTGGATCCACTGACTATCATAGGTTGAAAACAACTGCAGTTTTTTTTTCCTGCACTCACTGAAATGTATTCTAATTACTCTCCCCTTGAATCTGGGCTGGCTTATTAACTTGCTTGAACAATAAAGTATGCTAGAAGTGATGCGTAGCCAATTCTGAGCATAGCCTCTTAAAGGACTGGCAGATTCTACATTTTAGAGCCTTGAGCATCCATATAGGAAATTCAAATATCCCAACCTGCCATGTTGTGGGTAAATTCAAGCTATATGGAAAGACTATATAAAAAGATCACATGGAGAAATTCCAGCTCCCATGCTCCCCAGCCATTTGAGTTATCTCCGTTGAAGCCCAGACATTGTAGAAAAGAGATGAGTCTTCTCCACCAAGCTTCAGTTAAATATACCTGTTGTGGTTTTAAGTAATCATGATTTTGGGTTTGTTTTGTCATAATAAATTACTAGCCAATGGTTAATAGAAACTAGCATAGCTCTTCAAACTGAAGTCTGACCCAGCTGAATTCAATTTTCAAGTTTTTACTTGTATTGATCCTACTCAAAACTGCCAGCTTTATTGGTCACTTGGCAAATACATTAGAACAGGATATCTACATGTAGTATACATTACCATCAAAGTCCAAAGAGGTTACCAAGTGTTATGACTCTATCTAAGCTGTGGGAAGTACAAGATAAAGCAACATGTATTTCATTTTGAACCTGAAAGAAATATTGCAAAAAATGGATAACTAAGAATTTGTTGTGGTTGCAGGTACCTGAAGTTTCCTGGGCTTTATCATCTATTCTCTGGCATGCATATTTCTTATCAAGGTATTGAAGATATATATATGCTACTTCCTGAGTGTTTTGTCCCATCTGCAAGAAATTATAAATACAGTGAACCATAATGATTTTTATAGGTGCCATGCTTTTGCTTAATGTTTGTTTAGCCTCCAATAAGGACAGAGGTTTAGGACAATTTCCTTTCCTAACCTAGATGAAGGGGAAGACAATGTTTAATTCTATTTTGGATGGTTATTATACACTTTAATGTTTCCTGGGTCATTCTTATCTGTGTCTTGAGATTACTGACTTTGCTAGAAAATCAGAGTAAAGAAGTTTTGTCAAACATCACAGCATTATTTTAACTATGCACTGAAGAAGTAAGAGTTGTTTATGCTTACTTGACATGTAAGAGCCTAGAAAAATGTTACTGTTTGTTAGGTGTCAAAAATTTGAGAAACCTGGAGCTGTGGTTCAGTAGCAATCTAAGGTGAAAACTGGCCACAAAGACAAATATAAATTTTTTTGGAGGGGGTCTTAGTGAGCAACCAAAATTCCTAGCACAGTATACAATTTCCTATCCTAAGGTGAAAAAAGGGTCATCCTGTTTTATATTTATACATTGAAAGGGAGGTTCTTTTCTTCTAGAAGCTGGAGAAAATGGATTAAAATAAATCTTGGAATATTAGGTTCAGGGATATTTACATAAAATAAAAGATTATAAAACTAAATATGATATAGTAAAATATATAGTTTAGCATGCTCATTATCATATATTTTGTACATAGGTACATTCCTGTTTATAATGTCTATACTAATTTATCAAGAGAAGATGGAAGTATTTGTGTATGATTGATGGTTAGAAACACCATTATTTTGATTTTCCTTACAAATGAGATGATGTGCCATGACTGACCAAAAAATCTAAGCATTCTTTTTTGGTAAAGAATAGTTTAGATATTTAGCAGAGAGCTAATTTTCTACCTTAGACACTTGCTCTCAGATGTGCTTTTGAAGAGTGTATGTAAAATCCTTAGGACTTTCCACGTATACACCACATTTTGCTATTAGCAGGTCCCCTTTGATCATTTAACTGCCCGCTTCTTTGCAATTAAGAGGCAGTAAATTAGTGAAAAGAACTTACCTATGAGTCTCCTGATTTTGCTCCATGGGGCTTGCCCTGGAGTTTATGATCACCTCTGAAAGAAAAATGGGATGGAGATTCCAGAACGATGCACCCTTTCCTGAATTTTAGGGTAGATTAGGTGTTGCAGTTCTCTCGGACAAGTTGAGCTGCACCCATGGTACTTCACACACTCAGACCTTACAAAAACCTTGAGGTGTTGTTGTGGGGTGGTATCATGCTCCCTCATCCCATTTTGTAAGTTAAGTCCCTCAGATTCAAGCATGATTTATCTATTTCTTTGAGGATCAAAGGCAAACATTATTTTACGTTTTTAAAAAAATTCTTTTTAATAAGACTGCAAATCCTACCCAGGGGGTCAACATGCCTATAGACCATCAAGATGTATTTTTTCGGCTGGGCTCGGTGGCTCAGCCTGTAATCCTGTGCCTTTGGGAGGCTGAGGTGAGTGGATTGCCTGAGCCCGTGGGTTCGAGACCCGCCTGGGCAGCAAGACCTCATCTCTACAATAAAGCAAAAAAAAATCAGCTGGGCGTGGTAGCGCATGCCTGTAGTTCCAGCTACTTGGAAGGATCGCCGGAGCCCAGCAGGTTGAGGCTGCGGTGGCCGGGAGCGGCCACTGCACTCCAGTCTGGGCGACAGAGTGAGACTCCAACTCAAAAAAAAAAAAAAAAGATGTATTTTTTCCTCATTAGTAGAAATAAGACTATTTCAAGTCAGAATAAAACACTGGCAAGGTTTTGATTTTTAGGCCAGATACTTCTGCTTATTTTCCGTCTTTTTGGTGAATGTTTTGTCAATTAGTGTTCATTTTTATTAGAAGAATTGTTAATAAAGGACAGTATTAGGGTCTTCTGTACCACAAATGTTTGTAGACTATTCATAATAGTTTATGTTTTAAATTATGATCTTAGCAAGTAAAAACCACCCTTCCCTTTTTCAAAACTAGGGCTGTTAAAGGATTCTCCCTTACCCCCCCCCACTCATTACTACAATGACTTGTGTGTGAGCATATGTTTTCAGAAAGAAGCTTTTCTCTGTGTATTTTCAAGATTAGTGTCTGTTTAATCCTCCAGAAGGAGTTGGAAGTGAAGCAACCCACTCCTGTGTTCACATCACAGACGTGCATCCTTTCGCATCCTCAGCATGTCTATTTCAATGCTTTTGAGTGGGAGAGGTTTGTTGGTGAGCATGGCTGTTGGAAACAAGAGAAAAAAAAAGCTTCAAGATAAATTGGCAATCTTTTCCCTAAGTGACTTTCATTTTTAAAAAGAGAGAAACAGAAAAGCTTCCATTACTCCTTATTTTAGAATTTGAATGGAGTGATGTTAAGAAATGAGAAATGTTTCATAGTCATTGGACTATTGAATATCATTTATTCATAGTATATTTATCCATTACTCATTTCTTTCTCTACACTAGTACAAATTAGCAAATTAAGAAACACCAAACTAATACCTATTTAAAATGAAGAATCAATTATGACAACAAACTATTCTTTGGGAAAAGCTTTATCTTAATATTATGAACAGGTCATATGTATGTTTTCACACAGAGTACAGAATTTAATGCATTTAGACCACTGGACACCTAAATTATCAATTAATTTTGGCATTATTTACATATCATATTTTTAGAATCACATTGCTTATGTTTAAAGTATAATAATTAATTCTGTGTTGTCACGCACAGCAGCACCCAAAAAAAATAAATTCCAATTTTTACACTTTGAGGAAAAAAAAAAAAAAAAAAAATATATATATATATATATATATATATATATATATATATATATATATATATATATATAAACAAGC
>NW_007258387.1:163112-169810 GCF_000164805.1 Carlito syrichta | reverse complement strand
AACAAGCATTAATTGGAAAGGGAACTTCGGATAAAAATTGGCAAATATTTTCATTTGTTATGTGGATTAGATGACATTTGGAAAGTATTTTAAAATAAAGCTACATTTTTGTATAAGGAGGCATGTAGTTGTAGTCAAGAAGGCAATACAAGAAAAACATCCATTATTTAGTCTTTTAAACAGTCTCTCATAGAGTTAGAATGGTGCTATATGTTATTTAAATCAGATATATAAAAAGCTTTTATTAAAGGGTGACAGCATCTGGACATTGAATGTGTTCACTGCTGCTCTCAGTTTTGTTTGAAATGCTCTATGCATATTTACCATTAAAAAAAATTAAAATATATTTTTCATCAAGAGCTTTCTGAATTTTGACTTTAGAACATAGTGCAATAGAAAAATATCAATAAATTTATTGTCTCTTATAAAATGCATTTAAAATATTGATCTAAGAACAAAGTGTTTAAAGGCCACCCAAGAAAATAAAATACTAGAAATGAACATTTAGCGACACAAAATATTAATTATTTTATTAAATGTAGCTTTTACAAATAAATTGGCATTAGTAATTAGGAAATTGCTGATCAAAGTCATAATGAGCTGTCACTTCACAGCTACTAAGGTGGCTATAATTTTTTTAAAAAGGAAAATAACAAGTGTTGGTAAGGATGTGGAGAAACAAACCCTTGTACATTGTTGGTGAGAATGTAAAATGATGCAGATGATGTGAAAAAGTTTGGTAATTCCTCAGAAAGATAAACACATTGCCACATGATCCCACAGTTTCACTTTTAGGCATATACTGGAAATAATTTTTAAAAGACTCAAACAATTATTTGTATGACAATGTTTACTGAATCATTATTCACAATAACCAAAAGCTGGAAAAAGTCAAGTGTCCATCAACAGATGAAGGGATAAATAAAATGTGGTACATATATATTATGGAATATTATTCAGGCATTAAATAAATGAAAATTTGGTGCATACTACATGAATAAACCTTGGAAACATTATGCTAAGTAAAATAAACTAATAAAAATGGTTTTTTATTGAATATTCAGAATAGGCAAGTTTCTGTCAAAGACATAGAAATTAGATTAGAGGTTATCAGAGGCTGTGAGGAAGAGGAAACGGGGAGTCGTTAATTAATACTATTTGGGGTTTTGGAAAGAGATGGTGATGATTGCACAACAATGTAATGTAAATGTAATCAATACCACTGAATTGTATATTTAAAAAAGGTTACAGTTGAAAATAGTATACTCTATATTTTACCATGATAAATATATTTTAAAAATCGACTGGTCATTTTAATGGTTGCATTGAATATTGAAGTCTTTATAGGAGTACAAGTATTCCTATTTCTGTTTTTATAATTTTTAGAGAAGGAAACAACATATGAGATATAAGATTAAATTTTAGTTGATCACAGTTCAGATTCAATTTCTGCAAAGGCCCTAGTCTTTTTATATGATAATGTTTTCCTATACTGTTTTTTCCATGCATCACACAAATTCCTTTGAGCTGTTTAACCGGAATCTATCTAAATTTTAGTTTACATGCAAAACCAAAGTGTGTACATATCTCTGAAGCCGTACTCAAGGCATTCTTGATTCCTGCCCCTGCCAAATTACATTTGTAATATAAAGAATAGATCATAGTGAGAACTGATATTATCTAGGTTTCGTTTTTTTTTAATTAATCAATATTTTTCATTATGGTTTTGTGGGGTACAGTTAAGGTTTAGGTGTGCAATTATGTTTCATTCAGGCAACCTGTTGATAAGAGGTGTTACCCCTTCCCCAGACAGATATTTACTACTGTTAAGCCCATCCCCCTGCCCCCCCCCATAGTTTCCCAGTACTGTCAGTCATTTTTCTTATAGTATTACATTGGATATTCAAGGTCCATTATATGAGTGAGAACATGTGATACTCGGATCTTTGTTTCTGTGAGAGGTCACTCAGTATTATAGACTCTAATTCCATCCAGGTTGCTGCAAAGTTCATGATTTTGTTCTTTTTTATGGCTGCGTAGTACTCCATTGTGTATATGTACTATATTTTTTAATCCAGTCCTGTTTTGATGGGCAGCATGGTTGTTTCCAGGTTCTTGCTATTGTGAACAATGCTGCGATAAACATACATGTGCAGGTATCTTTTTTATAGAGTGATTTGAGTTCTTCAGGGTATATTCCCAGTAGGGGGATTGCAGGGTCATATGGAAGGTCAATTTTTAGAGCTTTTAGGAATCGCCACACTGCTTTCCACAGAGGTTGCACTAGTTTACACTCCCACCAACAGTGTAGAAGTGTTCCCTTTTTGCCACACCCTCTCCAGCAGCTGTTATTTTTTGAGTTGTTCAGAATTGCCATTCTGACTGGAGTTAGGTGGTATCTCAGTGTGGTTTTGATTTGCATCTCCCTGATGATTAGTGAGGTTGAGCATTTCTTCATGTGTTTGTTGGCTGCTCGAATGTCTTCTTTTGTGAAGTGTCTGTTCATATCTTTTGCCCATTTTATAATGGGGTTGTTTGTTTTCTTCTTTGCAGTACATTTCAGTTCCTTGTAGATCCAGATGTTAAGCCTTTGTCAGACCTAGAGTTGGCAAATGCTTTTTCCCAGTCTGTAGGCTGTCGCCCTGCTCTCTTGATGGTTTCTTTGGCTTTGCAGAAGATTGTCAGTTTAATAAGGTCCCACTTGTCTATCTTCTCTCTTATGATCTGTGGGTTTTGTGTTTTGTACAGGAATTGGAAACCAGTTCCAATTTCCATGAGGGTATTTCCTTCCTTTTCTAAGGTTCTTAGGGTTTGAGGTTTTACCTTTAGGTCTCTGATCCATTTGGAGTTAACCTTTGTGCATGGGGATAGACAGGGGTCCTGTTTTAAACTTCTGCATGTGGTCAGCCAGTTTTTCCAGCATCATTTACTGAATAGGTTCTCCTTTCCCCATTGGTAGGTGGTGGGGGCTTTGTCAAAGATGAGTTGGTTGAGAAATTGAGGTTTTGCTTCTGGAATCTCAATTCTGTTCCATTGATCTATATGCCTGTTCCTGTACCAATACCAAGCTGTTTTGATGATTGTAGCTTTATAGTAAAATTTGAAGTCTGGTATTGTGATACCACCTGCTTTTTATTTTTTTGCTAAGGATTGTTCTGGCTATTCTTAGACGTTTGTGTTTCCATATGAATTCCTGTGTTGTTTTTTCTAGGTCTGAGAAGAATGTTGTTGGTAATTTAATGGGTACTGCATTGAATTTGTACATTACCTTAGGTAAGATGGACATCTTCACAATGTTGATTCTTCCAACCCATGATCATGGGATATTTTTCCACTTGTTCATGTCAGCTTTGATTTCTTTGAGCAGCGTTTTGTAATTTTCATTGTAAAGGTCTTTCACGTCTCTGGTTAGGAAGATGCCAAGGTATTTCATTTTTTTTGTGGCTATCTTGAATGGAATTGTGTTTTTTATTTGGGTTTCTGTTTGTTTATTATTGGTGTAGAGAAATGCGATTGTCTTTTGTACATTTATTTTGTATCCTGAGATGTTGCCAAAGGCCTTTATCAATGTAAGGAGGCTTTTGACAGATTCTCTTGGGTTTTCAAAGTATACAATCATATCATCTGCATAGAGAGATAACTTGACTTCCTCTTTTCCTATTTGAATACCTCTGATTGTCTCCTCTTCTCTGATTGCTCTAGCCAGGACTTCCAAAACTATGTTGAACAGGAGGGGTGGGAGTGGGCATCCTTGTTTAGTTCTAGTTTTCAGGGGAATTGGTTCCAATTTTTGTCCATTTAGGAGTATGCTGGCTGTGGGTTTCTCGTAGATGGCTTTTACTATTTTGAGGTATGTTCCCCGTATGCCTGGATGTTCAAGGGTTTTTATCAAGAAGGGGTGCTGGATTTTATCAAAAGCTTTTTCTGCATCTAATGATATGATCATGTGGTTTTTGTTTTGACATCTGTTGATGTATTTAATTACATTTATGGTTTTACGAATGTTGAACCAGGCTTGCATCCCCGGAATGAAGCCTACTTGGTCATGGTAGATGATTTTTGAGATGTATTGCTGAATTTGGTTTGCTAGGATCTTATTGAGAATTTTAGAATCTATGTTCATCATAGATATTGGCCTGTAGTTCTCTTTCTTTGTTGGATCTTTACCTGGCTTGGGTATCAATGTGATGTTGGCTTCATAAAATGATTTGGGGAGAGTTCCATCTTTTTCAATAGCCTGGAATACCTTCAATAGGATTGGTATCAGCTCCTCGTGAATGTCTTGTAGAATTCTGCTGGAAAGCCATCTGGACCAGGGCTTTTTTTTGTAGGAAGTTTTCTTATTACGTAGTCGATTTCCTTGATTGTTATTGGTCTATTTAGGGTCTCAATTTCTTCTTGTTCCAACCTAGGTAGGTTGTGTGATGTCAGAAAGTCCTCCATTTCCTTCTGGTTTTCAAGTTTTTTTCCATACAAGTGTACATAGTAGTCTCTAATGATCTTTTGTATTTCTTCAGGGTCAGATGTGACTTCATCTTTTGTGTTTCTGATTATGCTTATTTGGTTTTTTCTCATTTTTTCTTGGTCAGTCTAGCTAGGGGACCATCAATCTTGTTTACCCTTTCGAAGAACCAGCTTTTTGTTTCATTGATTTTTTGTATTATCTTTTTGTCTTCTATGTCCTGGATTTGGGCTTTTATTTTGGTGATCTGGATACTTCTGCTTAAATTAGGGTTTTTGTGGTCTTGCTTTTCCAGCTTCTTTAGGTGGCTTGTTAGGTTGTGAATTTCTGTTCCTTCCATTTTCTTCATGTGTGTTTGTAGGGATATAAATTCCCCTCTTACTACAGCTTTCAGGGCATCCCAGAGATTCTGGTAAGATGTTTCTTCATTTTCATTTGTTTCCAGGTATCTTTTGATCCCTGTTTTGATTTCGTCGTTGACTCAGGAGTTGTTTAGCATCATGCTGTTTAGTGTCCATGTCTTTGTGGGTTTTGGGGGGACTTTGTTGGTGTCAATGTTTATTTTTATTCCACTGTGGTCCGAGAAGGTGCTTGGTAGAATTTCGGTCCTTTTAAACTTGCTTATGCTTGATTTATGGCTGAGTATGTGGTCGATCTTAGAATATGTTCCATGTGGTGATGAGTAGAATGTGTATTCTGTGGTCTTTGGATGGAGTGTTCTGTAGGTATCCATTAAGTTCATTTGGTCCAAAGTCACATTGAGGTTTCAGATCTCCTTGCTGATTTTTTGTTCTGATGATCTGTCTAGGGTTGTGAGTGGGGTATTAAAGTCCCCAGTTATGATAGTGTTAGAGTCGATATCTTTCTTTAGTTTTCCAAGAAGTTGCTTTATGAAAGTTGGTGCACCTATGTTGGATGCATATATGTTAGAATAGATATTTCTTGTTGATGGATTGAGCCTTTTATCATTATGTAGCGGCCTTCTGTATCTTTTTTGATTTTTAATAGCTTGAAGGGTATTTTGTCTGAAATTAAGATCGCTACTACTCCTTTCTTTTGTATTCCGTTCACCTGAAAGTTTGTTTCCCATCCTCTTACTTTGAGTCTGTGGGTGTCCTTTCTAGTGAGGTGAGTCTGTTGAAGACAGTAGATTGTTGCCTGATGATATTTTATCCATTTTGCCATTCTATGTCTTTTCAGTGGTGCATTTAGTCCGTTCACATTTAGGCTAATAATTGAAATGCAAGAGTTGATCCCTGTCATACGGTTCTTACAGAGTTGTTCCTGCTTGTTTGTTGTCTGTCTTTGGGTTTTGGAGTTGGTTCATGTGTGTTTTTAATTTTTTGCCTGTACTCTTGTGAAGAATGCTGTTGTTCTTTTTTCTTTTTCTTTTGTGTTCAGTACTTTCTTAAGTGTTTCTTGTAGAGGTGGTCTGGTGGCAGCGTAGGTTCTTAGGAATTGGATGTCCGGAAAAGATTTCAATTCTCCCTCACTAATGAAGTTTAGTTTGGCTGGGTAGGTTATTCTTGGTTGAAATTGTTTATCTTTTAGAATTTTGAAGATAGGGCTCCAGGTTCTCCTGGTCTGAAGGGTTTCTGTGGATAAATCTGTTGCTATTCTAATTGGTTTTCCCTGGTAGGTAGTCTGGCCTTTTCTCTTCCTGCCTTTAGGAGTTTTCCTTTTATAGCTACTTTGTTTAGGCGAATTATTATGTGTCTGGGAGTTGGTCTTCTCATTTGTTGTCTTGCAGGGGTTCTCTGAATCTCTTGTGTTTGAATTTTTTCATCCTTAATGAGATGAGGGACGTTTTCTTGAATGATTTCATGAAATGTTTGTTCCAGTGTGGCTTCTGTTTCTCTCTCTGCCTCAGGAAGTTCAATTACTCTTTGGTTTGGTCTCTTGAAGTGGTCATTCATCTCTTGCAGGTTTTGTTCTGTCTTTTTGAACTTCTTTTCTATGCTTTTGACAGTTTGGGTTAGTTCTGTGTTTTGGTCTTCGAGCTCTGAGATTCTTTCTTCGGCTTGGCTGATTCTGCTCTCCATGCTTATTAGTCTGTTATTCATTTCCATCACAGTATTCTTTACTGTTGTCATTTCTGACATCAGCTCCTTCCTATTTTCCTCTTGTCTCTCCTCAATTTTTTAAATTCTCTCCATTAATGTCTTGATGTCTGGGTTTGTTGCATGTGATCAGTCATTCTGGGGGCTCTTCATTGTTTGTGTTCCAGAATCTGTTT
>NW_007258387.1:122545-163092 GCF_000164805.1 Carlito syrichta | reverse complement strand
TTTTGCAGTTTTGAGATTTACTTAAGGGGAGAGCTGTGATTCAAAATCTATCTGCAGGTCTGGTATTCGCTGACAGGTGTGTGGATAATGTGGAACCCACTTCCCACTACCCTGGAATCTGTCTGTGCAGTGGGGCTGTAGGTTTACTCCCTGAAATAAAATATGGTTAGCAGAGCAGAGAGAATGGAGCAGATAGTGGGTTGAAGAGGGGAGTGGAGAGATAGAGGAGTAAGGGGGAAACAAACGAGTGTGTCAACAAATAGAGAGAGAGGCCTATACTGAAACAGATATAAACAATAGACCACAGCTACAGATGAACCAACTCCATACAAAAAATAAAAAATAAAAATAAAACATGTAATGATGCTAACATTCAAGCTAAGCAACCACCTTGTGAGTGTGCTTTTCCTCTATACAAAGATATGGTTTACAGAGAGAAGAAAAGAGAAGAAAAGGAAAAGGGAAAAAAGGGAACAACACAGTAGGAATAGAATTAAGTCATTAAACTAATAGAATCAATGAAGCACACTCTGAGACATTTCATTTAAGTCCAATGTCCTTTCAGGTCTGATTTCTAGTTTTCTTTTCAAGCTGGTAAATTAGTTTGCAGTTAGGGTCAGTTGCCCCTGATCTGCTGTGAAGAAGAGTTCAGATTACCCTCCATTCAGCACTCTGGTCTATGTCTTTATCAAGCTTGTTTCTCCCATTTCGGTGTTGTTACCTTGAATCACCAGCAGGTGGTGCAATCTCAGCTGCTAGCCCCAGAGGGGGTGGGGCCGGACAGGAACAAGATGGCTACCAGCCTCAGGGCAGGCAACAGGAGCCTTACAGTGGCAGACAGGACAGTCTTGGTCACAGGAGAGGTGGCAATGATCCCAGCAGATCTTCCCTGAAGGGGTTTGATGTGGATCGCCTCGGGCCCTGGTGGTATGATGTGCTACGGTTGTCACGGAGGCCGTGGCAGTGGCAGTGGTGGTGGCAGTGGCGTGGGGGAGGGGCTTCGGTGGCGGTGGCGGCAGCACCGTTTGCGCCGCAGTGACTATCCAGTCCGTTGCAATGTCCCAGCGTTGGCAACAGCCGAGCTCTGTATGAAGAGCAGGCTGTGATGTTGGGGTCCACAGCCCCCTGGGATGAGAGTCAGAGACCCACTGCAGATCTCCTTTGCAGAAGGTTTCAGAGACCGGGTTGCCCCGTCGCCATCTTGCCACTTCTCCTAAGTTTAGTTTTAACGACTTTAAAAATAAAAATTAGAGTATGCGGTAATGAAATCCTAAATGTTCAATACATTGTGAGTTTAATGTGCTGTGAATAAATAAAAGTTATAGAAGATGAAAACAGGAAAGATTTAGAGAAAGGTTTATTCTATTCCAAATTATCTACACAATTGAATTAGGTAATAGAATAGAAAATTTTAACTAGACAATAATACAGACATCGATTATGATGCTAGTTGCATTTTAACATTTTCCTGCGAATATGGATGGATCTGGTGGCCTGAGATTGCTCAACTTTTGAAGTCAAATAGAACTATGGGGCAAATGTTCACCTTTTCCATTCCACACCTCCACACAGAATCATTGTGACGCTGTGCTTCATACTGAACAATAGCATCAGGTACTCAAATTTGTGGTGGCTCTTTCATTCCATTTGTGATGGTTCTTTCAGTTCATGTTACTACTTGCCTGTAGTATTGTTTTCCAAGTTGTCTTCTTCTCTCCTTAAGAGCTTCTTTTCCACCAACAACTGAAGGCAGGATATCCTCACTGCCCCCATAAAAAATACTCAGTGCCAAGGTTCAGAACATCAGTCCCCTCACTCCTTCCTACATTTCCTTCCAAAACATGGTTTGGGGTCAGTCTTACTTCTGCCCATTGCTTTACTGTGTTTATGAGTGTTGACTCTAACCAGTCACGTTGGATGACTACCTCAGCTGCAAAGATTATTTTCTTGCCTTTCACTTCAATTTTTACAAGTGGTAGAAGGATAAGGGGTGGTGATGGGTTAGGGAACTGATGAAATAGGTATGATGTCCAGTCTCAGGCTCTTACTTGCTTGAGTCCAAGGAAATAGCTTTTAATTGATCCATGCTCTTTAAGCTTAAAGTCACTCTCTATGTTGCTCTCCAAAAGAATTTTTCAAGATGCAGATTTGATAATGTTCTCTGCTTAAAAATATTTTTATGAATTTTTATAATGGCACTTGTAAAAAATATCATTCTATTTCATATAATAAGAGAAAAATGGAGTGATAGGAATGACCTATCCACAATGTGTCTACCACTGTAATTAGAGCCAGTTTCTTTTCAAAGTTAAGCTTCCTTGTTCAAAGGTATCATATTGGTTGACATGCAGATTGCTGTAAATCCACTACTGATGTTAACTATGCTAAATTTTTTTTGATTTCCATCTTGTGCTATCTCTATTTATTGGCAAATCAATGTAAATAGAGCGGGACAAGAAAGAGAGAGATCTTGTATTTTAGGAGGACTCCCTGTTGTAACTTACAAGACTAAATTTTAATAAAAATCAAATGAACTTTAAGGACACTTTAGTAAGGAATTTATACTAGCTTTCTTGCACTATAATAATTTATGAAATGTTTCACTTGGTTTTTAAATGTCTATCATTATTTTTAAATTTTCTTCTTCCAGAGTTTCAACAGGTCTTGTAGTTAACTGTGAGATCTATAGAGGGACTAACTAGTGGCAGGGTTTCCCCAATGTGTCTTTTCAGAAAAGAAGCAGTTCTTTTTGGTTATAACAGTCCTTCAACAATTATGTGAGTTAGCCTTGACTAATATTCCAGATTCCCATGAGTATAGAGCACTGTCTATGTTCTCTATTCTTAAACCTGAGTCCAAAGTGACTGGTTAGAGTCAATACTCATGAACAAGGTAAGGCAGTGGCCAGAGGTAAGACCAACCCCAAACCACATTTTGGAAGGAAAAGTAGGAGTTAGGGGACTGACGTTCTGGAACTTGGCAGTGAGTCCTTTTTTGTGGAGGCAGTGAAGATATCCTGCTTTCAATTGTTAATGAAAAAGAAACTCTTAAGGAGAGAAGACAACTTGGAAAACAATAGTACAGGCAAGTTGTGATGTGAACTGAGAGAACCATCACAAATGGAATAAAGTCACCACAAGGACTCTGTTGCATCATTTTGTATTCTTCTGCATACCTCCTTAATGAAGTAAGGCTGGTCTCTTTTCTCTAGCAACAATTTAAGTATAAAATTTGTATTTGTAAGAGTATTTATGATTTGTGTAGATATAAATCATAATTTTTGTATTCTTTTCAAATTAATCTGTCTCTTAGCTTCTTTGGTTAGGACACATAGCTTACTTGTGAAAAAGCCCTCAAAATCATGACCTAATCCTTGAAAAATTGCCTTGAAAAAAAGCCATTCAGCCTAATGTTAATAGAATGCTTAATCATAATAGTTCATATTCTTGCTAAGCAAGCAGCCAAGTTGAAAAATCTTTTCTACTTCCTAGTGAAATAGAGGGAAGAAAATATGTGATCCTAAATGATTTGGGAACAGCAGTAAAATGACCCCAGCAACTGGTAATATAAAATTGTCCTAGTAAGCAGCTAACGAGTTAGAGACCTTGCTGAGTTGCTGGAAGTCAGTGAGAAAGTCTTTGGTCGTTAGTGCTGAAAAATAATGTTGGCCCCAATCATTTTGTGGAGTAAATCTATACATATTTATAGGAGGTGGTTTTGAAATTATAGTAATTTGATATTTGCTGCTTTTCATAAACATTTATAAATTAATATAAATGTCTTGTTTTACATGTTTATTTTCTGGCACGTACTTGTTGAAAATTAAGCACTTACTCACAGAAACATCTGGGCAAGAGTATGGATGACTCAGGACAAACTCATTGCTGTTATAGAAACAGAGAGAGCATGGTTTCCTGAAAATGAGTCATGAATATTATATCCTCGTACAAAGGGCAGTGGTCTCAACTAATTCTCCACCCTAGTCATGCATCCCAGCCCTCCTCACATTGTTTGGATAGATGTGCCAGCTTTGTTGACAGAATATAGGCAAGAGAAAGAAATCATGCCATTGAAACCATATCATTTTTTTTATCATAGGCTTTTTGCTTTCATTGTTTAATGACTTCAGTTAGAAGTAATCATAGAAACATAGTATTCTCTTTACAAATGATACTGATATGTAATGAAATATGGGATTCATGAATATTACATGGAACGGCAATATTTTGGATGATTGCTTACCATAGAAATAAAAAAAACCTGAAAGGCAATTGACCATTTTAATTTAAACTAAATCCTAGTTATTAACCTTCTGAGTTTCAACAAAAAATAATGAAAAACTTTATCACTGCCATTTCTAAGACATAGTTTCCCTGATAGTGGTTAATATTTAAATAAGATTACAGACACATTTTTTGGATTAAGTGAGATAGTGGATTGCATAAATATATCTTTTAGAAATTCTTGCCTTAAATAGGTTTTTAAAAATTTTTAATTTTAAAATTGTAGGGTACAATTCAGGGTTAGGTATACAAATATTCATTGTGCAGATACCCTTGTTGATGAGGTGTGCCAGGCAGATTCCCACTACTGCCATTAAATGTGGTTTTTTTTGTTTTTGTTTTTCTGTTGCCAAGACTGGAGTGCAGTGGCTGCTCCTGGCCACCGCAGCCTCAACCTGTTTGGCTCCGGCGATCCTCCCACCTCAGTCTTCCGAGTAGCTGGAATTACAGGCACACGCTACCATGCCCGGCTAATTTTTGATTTATTGTAGAGATGAGGTCTCGCCAAGTTGCTCAGGCAGGTCTTGAACCTGCGGGCTCAGGCAATCCACTCACCTCAGCCTCCCAAACCGCAGAATTACAGGCTAAGCCACCGAATCCAGCTTAAATATGTTTTTAATTGTATGGTACTGTGCCTGTAGTATTCAGACCACATGTTTAAATCAAAGAGTTTCTAGTAAAGGATTAGAGTACTTATATTCCAGAGTGCTGGCTTTTTTCTTTCCTTTCTTTTCAAAGCTTGTCACTGTTTGGCACAGGTTGAACCTTTGATGTACATATAAGGTTTGTTTTTACTTTAATGTTTTAGTTTATGATCTATTTTGTAGACTGAGGATGGCATTCTGGGGTTGAAAACATGGTGAAAAAGAAAAAGAAAAATAATCCTTCAGCCTGAAGGAGCATTTGGAAATTATTTAATCACACTCAGAGGAATCTTAAAAACATTGGTTATTTTTCACATGATATTCCCAGAGGTGAGCAGCCAATTTCACACTAAGAATAACTTCATCTAGCATTGACATTGCTTCAGTATTAGAAACACAAAGTACTATTGAACCATGACAGTCTCTACTAATCGATGATTATGGAGAAATATGAGTGGTTTTCCATGTGTTGCCTGGTGCTGAGCAGGTTGGCTGTGGTATATCTGTAAGATTCAACTGTGTTCAGATATAAATATAAAACAAATTCAACCCATTGAATACTGTCTCTGAATTCTAATAAAACAATGTACTATTTGTTCCTTAAAAATGTGAGAAAAAGTACTCCAGAAAGTTAAACTTTTCTGTAAGTCTGCTCCTAAGAATGCAAAAAACAAACTAACTTGGCCAGGATTTTTTAAACAGTAATATATTTTAAAAATTAACATAAAGTAAATTGCAACTGAGTTTTGCACATGATCATAATTTATTGACAAACAAAAATGTTATGCATATGTAATAATCATAGTAATTATTTTGCATTTGCTGGGGACTTACTATGTACCCACTGTTGTAGTACTTTTGCTGGCATATTTCCCCTTCCACTTTGTGTTGGGAGCTTAGTATTGTTAGTGGGTCTGTATTCATCAATTTTTTTACCTTTTGTTCCCTAGTGGATTTACCCAAATGCTTTCTAGGATCTGAGGATGATTAGAGAAAAGCATCCCTGTGGCCTGGGGCACCCTGATTACAGGTATAAAACTTCAGATCTTATTTGCATCTTAGATTTCAGGGTCAACTGTTCAAGTTTTTATGGCCTTTGACCAACTGACCAACATATTGAAGCTAACTGGCATATTCAGTTACATTCTTGATTAACTAAGAGAAAAAGCTATTGACAGATTCTAGGATTTTAAATTTAGTAGCTATTATTTTTATTATTGTTATATATATTTTATAATTTATTCATTCATCAAACATTGACTCATTATATATTATGTGCCAGTGCTGTTGGATACTGGACACACAAAAATGAGTCATAATAGATGTGGTCTCTGCCATCACAGAGCTCAATGTTGGAAGGAGGATAGGAGAGGATGAAGAACACAGAGAGACATAATAAAAAAATCACAGAAACAAATTTAAGTTACTCCTCTGATAAATACCTGATGAAATGAGCCTCAGTGCTGTGACAGTTCTAATCATGGAATGGAGCAGAGACAGAAAAGTATGCTCTGAGGAAATAATATATGAGCTAAGATCTGAGGGATGATTAGAAGCTAATTGGGAAAAAGGTAGGACGAATCCAGGGAGAACATGTACAAAGTTCCAGTGTCACGAGAGAGCACGACAAGTAGGAGGGTCTGAAAGAAGGTGGGAGTAAATAACAAGAGAAGAGAGCTTGGAACAATGCTATGCTCGGATGGTAGGTGGGATCCAGACATTGCAGGTTTTCATAGCTCCAAATAAAGCATATTGTTTTAGCCTTTAAAATAATGGATCTTGAAATGGAAGGGTTTTAATTAGAGGTGAGAGAGTGACATGGTTACATATACTTTTTTCCCCAAAAAATCACAATCTAGAGAGACTTAATATTATAACTTAATATGGTCTAGTTGAAACATGAGGGTAGGTTTTGTATCTAGTTCATTAAAAGGTCTGTGTTTCATTAAGCATAAACTTGAAATGGAACTGTTTTATTTTCTCTTCTTACTTCTTTCAGATAAACCTCGTCAGATCTTGTTTTCCCATTCCTTAGTGACATCTGAACAGACCTATATGTATTGCACACTTTTAGTCATTTGGTTTGGTTGGACCCATATAAACTTCAGTCTTATGTTCACTTTCAAATTCTCCTCCTCCCTTCCTCTCAACCTCATCTAAGCCTTATCCTAAAGAACTTCCAGTAATATCAGGGTGCCTCCATATCTTTTGCCTTTTCCATTATTCTTTCTCTTTAAGCATGTTGAAAACCTGGAGGAGATATGAAGGTATAAGGGTTCAAATGCCTTTTCTTTCAGTTGATGTTAAGGATGCCATCCTCTTGACCATTATAGTTTCTCGGGTGAATTCTAACTGACTGAAGGTGTTCTCCTTAGGGCAACCTTCCAAATGCCACTGTCTTCCATAGAGCACATGTGCAGTTTCTTTCCATAGCACTTAGGGGACCTCCCTGCTACTTAGCTGCCTCATTGCTCCTGCTCTCATCTCTCCTATACTACCTGTATCTTCTTGTTGCTGGCTCTTACTTGCCCAGCCGTCAGCCGTCCTGTGTAAGGTGCTGGTGAGATGACCCACATCGAAGTAACTTCCATGGTGTTTACTGGACCCATGAGGCACTTACTCGTTCTTCATCAAGCAAATGTGGGAATTCACACTGTTGGGCTGCATCTTTAAACTGACATCTCTTTGCAGTTTTTTTAAAAAAATCTTCACTCAAACAGTCATAAGTGTCATATAAGCAAGTCTCCAGAAAAAAGAGAAGTCAATGAGAAGCCATCTTTCAATCTCTATAAGATTTTCTTGGAGCCGACTTTGCCTGACTTTATGGGGTAGTGATGGTGTCAGTGGGGGTGATCAGTAGATCACATAACTATAGAACTCTTTTCTAATTATAACTTCTACTATTCTCCTTAAATCTTTTCCCTTTTCATAGTTATCTACTTTTGTAGACTGGAGGGAGATGGTGGGATGATGGCTGGAAGTTTCTACTGGTTTGGATATTTCTTAATAAATACTAAGGAAGTATCTGGTCCCCAAATGCTTTTTGGGGTGTTTAGAATGTAAGGAGTAATTTTTACTTTTTATTCCTGGCATTGGCTCTTGCTTTGATCTATTGTGACATGAAACAACTTATTCAGAATTCTACATTGTTTGGACTACAGTGATGTTTAAAAGGACAAGGAGATGCCAGGCTAGACCAGGAAAGTACCTGATAAAATACATGGTACTTGGTGATAGATTGGATATGGAGGGTGAAAAAGGAGGAGAAAAAGGGTGGCAACTTCTAGTTTCTGTTTTATGTGACATACTCAGTGGATGGTGGTATGGTGGGAAACATTTGAAGAGACTCAAGGCTCCCCATAGCCCCCTCCTGCCCCATGGGAAGGAGAAGCCACAGGACGACATGTTGAGTGTTCAGACTGGATATTTTGAATTTGAGAAGATATCAGGTAGAAAAAACTAGAGCTCACAGGAGTTATTGGGTCTGGGAATATTCACCTGTGAGTTGCCTTTTATTGGTGATAACTGAAGCCGTGAATATGGATGGCATTGCCAGTGATCATGATTATAGTGAGAAGGTAAGTGTACAGTGAACACATACAGGTGTGTGAATATAGGTATCAGCACACAGAAATTAGGATAATTTTTCATTAAGTTTGTAGAATTGCTGTCATTATATCATAGTCATATGCTCTAACTTGAAATTATACAGAAATTGTATAATTTCCTGCATATACATGTGAGGGGGTGGGTAGGTGGGTGCGCAGTTGTGGCAGTTATATAAGTTTGAGCGACCATGGTAACTTCAATGTAAAGAAAGCATTTAACAACTGTTGTTTTAAGATGGTTTATTTTAAATGCACTCTCGTAGATGAAATTATGGGAAAATAACATTGAAGTTTTAAAAATATTTACATGTTTCATTGTTCTTCTTGTGTTCAGAATAATAAGTTTTGTGTGAGATTTTTGGTTCTTGTTACAAAACCATTTTGTTACATGTGTTATCCATTGAAATGTATGTAATGTTGAGGAATAGCTATATTTCATATTTTCAAAATTTATTTGGGGGGATATTTGATAGTATGGGGACATTAGTTATTATTCTTAGTAGATTTTATTTTATATATTATAAAAATAATTCGTGAATTCTTATAAAAAATATAAAAGAGTACAAAAATATTTAAAATCAAAAGTATAACCCTCCAGTCTCTAATTTCATTGCCCATAAGCAAATGGTGTAAATTATTTAGTATATATTTTGGTAAACTTTTTCTGTACATGTGGAGCCATATATGACATTATATTTAGATATGCAGTATACTTATGTACACATATCTATGCTATGTACATATAATGCACATAATGTATGTATGCTATGTACATATAATGCATATAATGTATAATATTCTTTTTAAATTTTATTTATTTATTTATTTAGAAATGAGTTCTCACCATGTTGCCTAGGCTGGTCACAAACTCCTGGGCTCAAGCAATTCTTTCATCTCGGCCTCTCAAAGTACTGGGATTATAAGCTTGAGCCACTGCACCATCTGAGAAGTAGTCTTATTATAAACAAGTTCTGAATAAGTCCTGCTTGAAAGCAGGTAGAACAAACAGGTAATATGCCCTCTCTTTTAAGGGTGCTCTGCATGTGTTAATAAAGTCTTGAATTCTCATAAAATTATTGACCAGAACAATTAAAATAGTAAAATGCTGATAGGTCAAGATTTAAAATTCAAAATACTATCCCTGGACTTTTTAAAATTTTTTATTTTAAATATGTGGGGTACAATTCAGGGTTAGGTATACAGATATTCATTATGCAAGTACCCTCATTGATGAGATGTGCCCCCACTCCCCAGGCAGTTTCCCACTGTTGCCAATCCCTTTCTTATAGTATTATGATAGTTGCTTAAGGTCCGCTTATGAGGGAGAATTTGTGATACTTGGTTCTTTGTTTCTGTGATAGATCACTCACTATTATAGACTCTAAGTCTATCCAAGTTGCTGTGAAGTTCATCATTTTGTCCTTCTTTAAGGCTGTGTAATATTCCATCATGTATATGTACCACATTTTTTTTATCCAGTCCTCTTTCAATGAACAGCACGGTTGGTTTTATGTTTTTGCTATTGTGAATAATGCTGCAATACACATGTGTGTGCAGTTATCTTTTTCATAGAGTGATTTGAGTTCCTCTGGGTATAGTCCCACTAGGGGAATTGTGGGGTCATACGGGAGGTCAATCTTTAGATCTTTTAGGAATGGCCACGCTGTTTCCACAGAGGTTGTACTAGTTCACACTTCTACCTATGGTGTAGAAATGTTCCCTTTTTGCTGCATCCTCTCCAGCATATGATGTTTTTTGAGTTATTGAGGATGGCCATCCTGACTGGAGCTAGGTATTATCTCAGTGTGGTTTTAATTTGCATTTCCTTGATGATTAGTGAGGCTGAGCATTCTTTCATGTATCTGTTGGCTGCTCATATGTCTTCTTTTGAGAAGTGTCTATTCATATCTCTTACCCACTTTGTAATGGGACTGTTTGTTTTATTCTTTTCTGCACGTTTGAATTCCTTGTAGATACTAGATGTTCGACCTTTGTCAGATATATAGTTGGCAAATATTTTTTTCCAATCTGTGGGCTGTCTTCCCGCTGTCTTGATAGTTTCTTTGGCTTTGCAGAAGTTTGTCAGTTTGATGAGGTCCCACTTGTCTATCTTATCTCTTATGGCATGGGCACTTGGGGTTTTGATCAGAAATTGGCTGCCAGTTCCAATTTTCATCAGAGTGTCTCCTGCATTTCCTAAGGTTCTTATAGTTTGAGGTTTTACATTTAGGTCTTTGATTCATTTAGAGTTGATTTTCATGTATGGTGATAGGTAGGGGTCTTGTTTTAATCTTCTGCATGTGGTCAGCCAGTTTTCCCAGCACCATTTACTGAATAGGTTCTCCTTTCCCCAGTGGTTGGTGGTGGAGGCTTTGTCAAGGATGAGTTGATTGAGAAATTGAGGTTTTGCTTCCAGAATCTTTGTCCTGTTCCATTGGTCTATATATGCCTGTTCTTATACCAATACCAGGCTGTTTTGACTATTGTAGCTTTATAATAAAGTTTAAAGTCTGAGAGTGTGATAACTCCTGCTTTTTTTTTGCTGAGGATTGTTTTGGTTATTTGTAGTCATTTATGTTTCCATATGAATTCCAGTATTGTCATTTCCTGGTCTGAGAAGAATGCTGCTTGTAATTTAATAGACATTGCATTAAATTTGTAGATTACCTTGTGGAGGATGGACATCTTATCAATGCTGATTTTTCCTATCCATGAGCATGGGATATTTTTCCATTTGTTCATGTCGTCTTTGATTTCTTTGAGCAGTGTTTTGTAGTTTTCATTGTAAAAGTCTTTGGCTTCTCTGGTTAGGAAAACGCCAAGGTATTTCATGTTTTGTGTGTATGTGGCGATTGTGAATGGGATTGTGCTTTTTATTTGGGTTTCTGTTTGTTTATTATTCGTGTATAAGAATACAACTGTCTTTTGCATATATATTTTATACCTGAGACTTAGCCAAAGTCCTTTATCAGTGTAAGGAGGTTTTTGACAGATTATCTTGGTTTTTTGAGGTATAGGATATGAGATGACCTACTTTTAAATACATTGAGAGAGGATAGGGGAATAAGGAATAGAAACTAATTCCTTGGGAACTACTTCTGAATCATAATTCTAGCTTTTCTTGGGTGCTAAACTGCTTCACACTGTGGGGTGGAGGCGGCACTTGCACTCTCATTAGGACAGAGGCCCTGGTAGGAGAGGCACAATGCCTGGCTCAGGGTGTGGATATATCTAGGAACAAGGTCCCTCCAGGAGGGAGGACCCATGGCAGAGTGAGAGAAGCGAGGCTGTGACACAGCAGGTAGGATTTTGAACACGATTGGGAACCCTGCCAGTAAATTTGGAGGTGGTTCCGAGTTTAGCATGTTTCTTGTCATTATTGATATATTTTTTCTTCCTAAAGTAATGTTTTTTAAAAAAACAATCTGAGTTGTATCCCTGAAATCACCTAGGAATGCTACAAGAAAAGGAATAACAATAAATAATAATCATGCAATACACAAAATTAATATTGTTTGTTCACATCTTTTTCATACTAAGTAAAAGTTTCCCTTTTGACACTTAGAGGTGGAGCATGAACTTGCCTTCCAGATGACTGTGATTGTCACATGACTGTCCACTGGTGGACCCACCTATGACAGAAAGTTAGAGACTCTGGATGGCTTTCTCTGAGCAGCTTTTCCCATGATCTGTTATTGTGAGGCATAAATATAGCTACAGTCAAGTAATGAAAGCTTTACTTTGAAAACCTGACCAGTCCAGAGAATGTATCTTGATGCATTATAAATAACCCTCTAACGCATATTACTTTAATTGGTATTGTGCTGCAGTCATTTGAAGTTGTAATAAAGCAGAACTTTTTGCTTAGGAGGACACTTGGATTTTCATTTTCATTTTGGGGTGATTTTAGGACTCTTAGAACATGGTTGACTTCATATTGTATATTTATCTTCCCTCTCCTTTAGTGTTCCAAAGAACTCAAGATTTAACAAATAATTATTTACTCCACTGGTTTCACACTATTTTTTCATGAAGAGAAGATTTGAAGGAAGTCAACTAAATATTTTGCCTAAAATATCCCAACTAATGGAAGAGATTTATTTTTAGGCCATCAAGCTTTTTTTTCCTTTTTTTTTTTTTTGGTCTTTGACATTGTTAATAAAATAATTTGATTTTGGCATGCAATAGTCTCATTAAGGGCAGTTTATCCTCTTAAAAATTTGTTCTATTGTATGGCTTAATTTTCCTGGACCTTAATTCATTTAGTCATGGAAAAGACTCCACAGTTCCAAAGATCCTTAAATGTTCAGCAGGGAGATGTGGGAGGATTGTGCCAGAATCTCAGTGGAGCTAGGTTCTCATGTGTGACCATCTTCCCAATAGCTCTGGTTGCTCAAGTGTCCAAAAAAAGATGTGAATTGCCAAGAATCCTCCATTTTGCTCTCACTGATCAGATTATATTTCCTAGAATAGAGACAGTGTTCTTCTGGCTTTATGATTATGCAAAGACCAGAGGTGAAGAAAGTATGGTATGTTTGCAGAAAAATAAATAGCTTAGTATAGTAGGGGTGTAGAGGTAAGGAGAGAAAGAGAAAAGACTACTTGATGTAAATTAGCATTTTCCATACAACATTTTCTGCACTACAGTGTCCTCCCGCTACAAGTGTGAAGATGTCTCCCAGAAGGCAGAGATAGACATTCATCAGAGAGCAGCACCCCAGTGCATCAGCACTAATTAAGTGGTTTTTTTAAACCTCTATGTTAATGGTAGAGGCCTATTATATAATATAATTTAAAAAACACTGCCTGCATGAATTTGAAAATCTATGCATATGAGACAAACAGAAGTTTTGAGGAGTATGGTTAGTAATCTTTTGGTGATTTTTTAAAATGAAGAGATAGAATATTTTATTAAAACATAATTGTAAATATTAATTATTGATATTTGAGTCATTCTCTAAGGTAGATGGGTACTGCTTGTTGGTCAAACTAATTTGCCATGTACTGGTTGTAGGTGTTCTGAGGTACTGACTTCTTCTCAGGAAAGGCCAGGTGGGGCTTGGGACAGCTGTCATTTTCTGTCATTTTCTCTGAGTTCTATGTTGTGAAACAGAAGGGAAGTACTATGTTAAGGTGCTCTTGATTTTCTTGTCACTGTGTCTTCCCACTGTCTGTGGAATTTTGATCTGCAAACACCAGTGTGTCTTCTACCAAGGAGAGACTGTACCCTCTCACAATACAGGAGCCCAGTCTGTACTTTTGAAATACAAATACTTTAGCAAACCATTATAAAATATTTGATGATCAATTATCTCAGTTTCACAAAGTCCTGAGGGGAAAATAGCATCACAAAATTATTGAGTGACACTACGTGCCAGGCACTCTGATAATCTGTGGGATGGTATAATAATATCACCAAAGAAGACACACAGATTAGTGTGAAGAACAGGTTTGAATTCTAGCATTGGAACTCAATTCAGTCATCAGTTTTGGCAAATCACTTAACATCTCTGTGCTTTTGTTTCCAAATCTGTATAATGGGACTAATCATAGGATGAACCACATTAGTCAGTTGATCAAAATGAACAACCTCAAGTTAACTGATAAAAATGAATACCCTCATGTGTTTTGAGAATTATTCTGTATGTGGGCTTCAAAAAAGAGTCAGTTATGTGGTAAGTGCTATAAAAATATTATTTATTTTTAGGGATGTCCAAGCTAAGTGGAGGGCAAGATCAACAAGACATTTCAGTCTGGGTAATGAATCAAACACACAGGAAATTTGTCTGAACTGATTCCCTGCATCTGAGATTTCTGTGGTGCAGGCCCCAGAGTTGCTATCCTAAGTGGAATGTTGCTGTGTGTTATCTTGCCTCCTGGATTTCTGATGACTTTATGAGCCTAGAGTGAGGCTACTCTCCAGATTTTGAGCAATCTAACAACTTTCAAGAACATTCTATTTCTGTTTAAGTTAGTCTGAGTTGGACTCTGTTGTTTGTAAACAAAAACTCTGACTAGTACATTCCTAGTTGGATGTGTGAGGAAAAAAGGCTCAAAAAGATTTTGAGTCTGTCTCAATTTCTTGAAACTAGTGAAGAGTGGAGAGGAAATCCAGCATGCATTATCCTAACTCCAGTATCCCTGAGGTCCACTTTCTATTATAATCCTTGGAAAAACTTCCTAAAAATAATGGCTGAATTTTGTTGTCTCCTATGAAAAAAATCAGTGCATTTATTTAATAGATTACTATATGGGGATTTTTTTTTTTTAGTTTTCAAAAGGAAGATTGTGTTGTGCTTTTTTTTGAGCAATATGAGGCAATTACCAGTTAAATACTAACATATTTAATAAAACTTTATTTTGTGCCATTTTCCTTGGTAAATGCTCTGCCCAATATTATTATGATCTTGATGTCTCTGTCTCTTGTTCTGGAGTACTCTCTGTTGTATAAAGTTCAATACAAAAGAAATAAATCTTGAGATACATTATAATGTGTGCAGTAAGGATTAAGTGATAAAGTACAATTTGTAGTATTTTATAGCATCAATTTAGTTAATTCATAACAATGAACTATAATTTAAATATTTAACAGGAAGTTCCAGAGAAAATGTTTGTAGGGTATAGTATAAATGGAGGTAAGCCTTTAAAACACCATTCAGAGAATGATGAATGCTATGTATTTAAATTGCCCAGGTTCCTGACTATGTGATATTTCCTTAATCTGAATTATCAGATTTATAACTACTAGAGTTATATTAATTCATGAACCTCAGGGTGTGTCACTGTAACTTGTTCAGATTGTATGGTATCAGGTAGAAATGATTTGGTCATTGGAAGTCTTATTCTGTGGTATATAGGGTTTGATGATGATGACAGGGTCATCAAAGCTGTTTGGAACCCAAAATGCCAAAAGCAAATCATAAATCCAGGGAATAAGTAGAAATTGGAAATGAGCTATTAAACCAGAGATGGATCTTCAGACAAGCCAAGATGGGATGTGAAGTAAAATAAAGGATTCCACGATCTTATGTCAGGAAAGGATGAGAAACATGGAAGATCAAAGGCAAGAGGAACTAAGGATAAAGAGTAGTGGACAGTTCCAAGGAGAAGAGACAGTGAGGTTTCGCGTATGTTTTTTCCATTCCTGACCGTCCAAGGTGGTAACTCTTCATCTAAAGTCACACATAACTACTCAGTGACAACATGCGTGGGATTTTGACAGAGGATTTCTGAGGCACATGAATCTGATCTTTTCACATCCTTAAGGACTTTGAAATCAACCCAATGATGCCCACACCAATTGAGAAACCAATTCAGTAAGTTATGATACGTTGACATCTAAACATTGAAAATCTGACCACCAATCAGAGAAAAGAATTTCTTTTCCACTAATCTCTGAATTTCATATTTTTAATTAAAGTAATTTATGTACAATATTTTAAAAAGAAATAAAACAGAATGGGTTATTAGAGTAGAAAAACAATGCTCCCCTGTATACCTTCAACAACATCTCCTGTTCCATTTTTTCCCAGAGGAAATGAATATAAATATTTTATATACTTATTTTTCCTAACAATTGACTCATATTATTTGACTTACTGATTTGTCTATTTACTTAGACTTAAAATAACAGAATTTAGCTTACCCTTATTCTCTTTCCACTCCTTTATCATAATTTTTGATATGGTTTTTCTAATAGCTGCATTTATGCCTTTAAGTAATATACTCTTATTTCATCAAGTTTAAGCAGTACCTCTTGACACCCTCTGCCACCTTAAAAGATGATGCTAATAGTGCTCGATTGTTGTTTTTACCAATACTTCCTCCATTCTCCACCTCATGTCAACTCTACCTTTACTTCACGTTCTCAGGGTACAGCATTTAATTACATTCTGCAACCACAAGAAGTATTTCATACATGCTCACAGATTGATTTAAAAAAAGTTAAAAGTGTATGAGGAGCCTGTTCTGCTTCTTTTCTTTTCAAAGTCTATTGTTTGTCATTATATGCCTGGTGTTCTTTAGCTGTTCATTCAGGCCTAAAGATCAAAAGTTTGTTGAACTTGAAGAAAGTTAGTCTGAGTTTCTCTCTTGGCATTGTGTCTGTAGGATGTTTTCCCACCAGATCTTTTTAATGAATGGGAAATATTATTGTGAGCTCTGTGTCTGGAAAGGGCTTATCAATGGCAGGCTTCGTGAGGCGGAGCAGGAGAGAAGCTTGTTTTCAGAATGGGGCCTCTAACATGTTAGAATGGGCAGGGCTCTCCTGGAGTTCTGGAAACTGTCCCATCAGTCCTTCATATCCATAGTAGTTTGATAAATTGACTTGCAGTTCTCAGATGTTTGCCAGGATAAAAACCTGGGCTGCTTTGAGAGAGGGGAATGAAGATTTCAGGCTTAAGACACTAGTTCTGAAGGTGCCTATATCATGTTCCTTTTTTTTCTTTGTATTTGTTTCTGTCCTTTGTATTTGCCAGTCTAAGTCTGGAGCCTCTCTGGAGTCGTCCTTGAAGTATAAAGTCTCTCCTTTGTTGTCAATCTCCTCAGCATATTTTGCATATCTATTTCAATTTATTTATTTATTTTTGCTTATTTATTTTTTGGGTCAGGGTCTCACTCTGTTGCCCAGGCTGGAGTGCAGTGACACAATCACAGCTCACCTCCTGGACTCAGGCAATCCTTCTGCCTCAGCCTCCCAGGTAGCTGGGACTATAGGCGTGAACCACCATGTCTAGCTAATTTTTTGAATTTTTTGTAGAAATGACATCTTGTTATGTTGCCAGGTTGATCTTGAACTCCTGGGAGTAGTGATCCTCTCGCCTTGGCGGGGTTGAGATTATGGGCATGACTTGCATTGGCCATAATGCAATGCAATGGACTTGCATTGCTATTTTTAATCTATCAACAGGTGTTTACTCTGTTTCTATCTTTCAGAAATGTGTTAAAAGTCTCTTATCTTTGAGTGGACCATTCTCTCTAGTGTAATGGGTTTGTTTATGTATTATCCTTTTATTGGGGGGTATTGAAAGTGATAGAAATAAACCACTGCTCTGAGTCTGCATTCTTGATGTGACTTGCTCAGACTTGATCTGAAAACTTATGATAACTTTTTGACACCTCTTTGGAAAGATCTCACAATCTTTCCTCAAATTAAGAAGAAGAGAAATTGAGTTGCTATATTTATAATGCTTTGAAATATGCATGAAGCTACTTACATTTTTAATATTGTTCATCAAGGACACAGAACTAGATCCTAATCTGATGTAATTGAGGCATCAGTTTTCTCTGTCAAATGAATCACTGAGAGTTTTCTGGAAGATCAGAGTAAGATAGACATCTAGAACCTGTAGCAAATTCTGTTATTTCCCATGATGCAAAACTGAGGTTGTTTTTGTTTGCCTAATAGCTTTTGTCTATAGTGGGTGCAGGGAAAAATACTTGAGGAAAACCTCAAGGAGACTGTCACTGGAAGCCTTTAAGACCCAGCTTCTTGTATTTCTCTGCTGGCTAATTTTGAGATTTCAATGCACCTCAGAGAGGAATCAAATGATCATGAACTGAGAAAAGAGTCAAAGCTACCATTTCAGTGTACAAGGTGAGGAGGAGAGAACCAGACTTCAGCAATGAAAGGATTAAAATAAGCATGAGATCAAAGATTTTTAAAAAATGGAAATTAAGGAGACTCTTAGATGCAAAACAAAATGGAATCTTAAGAAAGTAGTGTTATTGAACAAGCTGGCTCCAGATTTCACATTTCTGGGCTTGGGGAAGGTTTAGGTCAAGAAATAAAAATCATTCCTTAAGAATTAATTTGTTCATTTGTTTATTTAATCATCATTTTATTCATTCTACGAATATTTATTGAGCAACAATTAAGCAGCTTACTGTGAGAATTCTAGAGATCCAGTAAGGAAAATTCAGACCTGGTTTCTTCTCATAGAGAGATTAAGATCTAATGTGGGTCCCAACAATTAAAGAAACAATAGTCTCTTCTAAAATCTACCTAGAGTCAAAGCACATTAGGGTAAGTGAACAGCTTCTGCCATGGCAGATATATTTTTATTTGCCAACTATAGTTAAGTAATTTATTTTAGTTTTTTATCAAATATAGATGTTGGCATTAATAAAGTAAACAGATAAATGTAAACGGTAAAAGTAAAGTAAAAAGAGAATGTGAGCAGTCTTAACTATTAACTGAAAATTACCTCTATAATATACTATTCTTAGCAATCAATATTCAGGTAAAAATGATGTAGATTTTTGAAAGTTTGTAGAGGAAGCTACAGGTAATTTTCTGAAGGCTTAATGGCACTGAGGGGTTTTGATGGGCGTATGTACTTCATTTCATTTCCAGCTGAGAAAATGGAAATGTAACAAACAACCAGTTCACTCTGATTGGATTCCAGAATCAATGTGATGGACTTTGATCGACACTTACCGTCCCCTTCTCCATGCTGATTCTCACCTAAATGTCCGCTTGCAATTATGGGATTTTATAAGGCAAGTGGAAGAGTTAGAGTAGGCCCTAAAAATACTGTCTACCTTTAGCTTAGGAAAAGTTTGATAGAAAGGAATGAACTGAGACTGCATTTAACAAGCTAAAGCTACATCAAAGGGACAGAAAGGAGCCACTTGATAATAAAAATGTTGCTTTGATTGAAGCTGGGAAAAAAGCCAAAGGTACTGGAAGGAGACTCTTAAACATACTGAATTGTTTCTGGATCAAACACTCCATAAATCTGAGGTAAAATGTGAACATTTTCTAGTAAATTGTGAGACTACATCAAAATGAGCCTCGTGCTGAGTTCCAGAGTTGAGCTCTTGTTCATAAAGTTTCTTTCTTTCCAATTAAAGAATAGATATAGATACATGCGTTCATTTAAAGTAGATTTATCAAATGTCAACCATGTACAAGAATTTCTTATCCAGAATTATGATGAAAAGTTACAGGTTTGTTCTTTCACATATTTCTTTGATTAAAAAAAGTCATTGAACAGATTTCTTCCAAGTTCTTATTAAAACAACCAAGCATTCTTAGAAAGTAGCAATATATACTGGTAAATCAACTTTATTTGAACACAAATTAGTAACATAGTATATTATATTTTGTGCTATTTTATTCATTTTTTGGCCAAAGTTTGGGATTAATAATTTAAGATAAATTTCCCCTATTAGAGTGTAAAATGAGAGGGCAGGAACTATGTATGCAGGACTAGCATATAATAGGTGATCAGTAACGTTTTGTCAAATGAAGCTGCCATATGTTGGGATACATTGAGAAAACGAATTGTATGATTTGATATCATTCCTACATGAAATAAGTTTTTATGTCTAAGTGGGAGCAAATTGATAAGATTCAGGGAATTTCTGTGTGAATCTATTTACAAGCTCACAAGCAGAGATGTTAGAGATGAAAATAATGACAATCCAATATGCCAAAATTAGGTGCAGATCCAGATAGGGAGTTGGTATGTCCTAGAGGTACAAAAGTCTATGAAACAGAAAAAAGCTTTCTCCTAGGGAAGGCTGAAGTGGCAGGTAGCCAGAAAATTCTTTTTGGAGACCTGTGGTAACCCTGGCATCCATAGTCACTAGGTATGTAGGCGCTCCAAAGAATGGGAGCAAGCCAAGCTCAGAGCGGTTCAGGGCTAGGTAAAATTTAGTTTTACCTACAAATGTATCTGTTTTCTGAAGCCCAAGTGACAATATCCAAGAAAACAGAAAGTAAAGTTCTAGTGTGGCTGATGCCAGTTTAAATGGAACAGGGAGAAACAAAGCACTTATACAAGGATTTCTAAGAAGAAAATTTATCTTTGGTATTTGATTGACAGAAGATCCAATTAGCAACACTAACAACAGATAACATTTTTGAGTGCTTACAATTTGAAAATACTCTATTAAATAGTTTGCATGCATTATGTATTTCAATCTCCACAAACTCTGTAAGATTTTCACTCACTAGATCCATCTTACAGATGAGGGAACTGCAGGTAAAACAAGTCCAGTCACCAAGGAAGGGATAGAGTGAGGACCTGGATTTTGACTGCTTTCCTCCAAATCTCATGATAGTGGCCTCTGTATAACACTGCCTCATGTCAGGGAAGAATGAGTTGTTATCCAAAAGAAAGACCAGAAACATACCCAGGATAATCAAGTTGGTAGGTACTCAACTCATACAACAAGAGCCAGAGTAGGATAGCTTTGAGGGGAGAACTGGTAAACCAGTAAAAAGGGTTCATTAAAGATAGAAATTTAGGTAAAGAGACTGCAGTTTGTTGCTTATGGGGATACCTACTACTTTATTCTGTGCTAGGCATAAAGTAGAAGAGAAAGTACCTCTGCTTAGTTAGGAAAGTGGTTCCATTATAAACCTCAGATCCATTCATTATTTATTGTGCTAGAAAACCGAAAATCAACTGGTATGCCCAGAGCACTGGTATTCCTGCTTCCCTCACTACCGTGGCAAATCTTTTTTTAAATTTTATTTTATAAGTATGCCGCAAACAACGCAGCCATCAAGGACAAAATTATGAACCTGGCAGCAACTTGGATGGATTTCAAGGCTATAATACTGAGTGATCTATCACAGAAACAAAGAACCGAGCATCACATGTTCTCGCTCATAAGTGGACCTTGAACAACTATCATAATACTATAAGAAAGGGATTGGCAATAGTGGGAAACTGCCAGGGAAGGGAGAAGCACACCTCTTCAACAAGGGTATCTGCATAATGAACATTTGTATAACCTAACCCTGAATTGTACCCCACATATTTAAAATAAAAAAATAAAAAATAAAAAAAAGCACAAAGTGTGGGTTAAGGAAAATTGTTATTTTTTGAAGTTACTCAACTTAATGATATATTTAATAAATAATAAATACTATTAAATAGATATAGAGTTGTCTAAATAAATACCACTTATGTGCCAGACACTGAACTAGGGGGATGAGTTAGATCATTGAACAGACATATATTTCTATATGCTTGGACCAGACAATAAATACACATATAATACCTTCATAACTTATACAGAATATTAGAATGTGCTATGGAAAAATTAAACAGGTTAAGGGTGAGTTTGGGGTCAGCAGGTTCATTTTAATTCTTGGTAGTTTGGTCAGATTATAACTCATAGAGAAGGTGATGCTTGAGCAATTATTTGAAGGAGGGGAGTAAGATGGTCAAGCAGATATCTTGAGGAAGAGCATTACAGCAGTAGAAATAGTCAGTACAAGGGTTTCAGGTGTTCTATATGTCCTATATTTACTCCATATATGTGCCATATGTGTTCATGGGTAGATGTGGTGGTGTTGTTTATGGATGTTCTTCTCTAATTGTTTCTATTTTCTCACTGAAATAATAAGCAGGGTTATAGGCTGAGAGGAAGGTGAAAGAGTTTGAAGGAAGGTGAGTGCGGGTGACATAGTGGGTGTATATAATGAAATGGATGTACTAGTATTCTTGGCATGCCATAGCGAAAAATACTAGGGATGCCATAGTAAAGTACCATAGACCTGATGACAAACAGCAGATATTTATTTTCTCATTGTTCTGGACCTTAAAAGTCCAAGATGAAGATATTAACAGGGTTTCTTCTGAGATCTCTCCCTTTTGGCTTATAGATGACAATATTCTTCCTGTGTCTTCATGTGATCTTCCCTCTAAACCCATTTGTGTTCAGATTTCCTCTTCTTGTAAGGACCTCAGTCATGTTGCGTTAGGGCCCACCCTAATTTCCTCATTTTAACTTTATTACCCCTTTAAAGACTCTCAAATACAGTGACATTTTGATGTACTGGAAGTCTGGAATTCAATGTATGAATTTTGGGGGAGGGAGACAATTCAGTCTATAACAATGGATGAGAGAAATATAGTGTGATAAGAGCTAGAAGAGTCAACAATTAAGTATTAACAAGAAATAATTTTACTGAGATAAAGAGTTTGGGAGTTAATATTTAAGTTTTAAATAACCTCTACTCAGCAGCTCTAGATTTAGCACTTCTCTATTTCTCACCATTATCTGAGAAGATACAGATAAGTGTGAAAACTCAAACAGCAACATTAAACAAACAAACAAAAATGATCTAACAATCAATAAGACACAAAGTGGAAGAGAAAACACAAAAGAAACCCTGGAAGAAACTTGGCATCAGTGGATTCTGGGTATAAAGTTTTTCAACTCAGAGAAACTAAACTATAAGAGAAAGAAAAGAAACAATCCTAGTGAAGCAAAATTGCACCAAATATATTATCACTGGAGACTAGATATTGGCTTTGTGTTCTGCACAGTAATCTGCTCTCTAGCTATAAGACCAAGAGCGCAATTGAACTGTTACTCACACAAGACTAGCAGTGTTATGGGGAAATCACATAATGGATCTGTTGGAGAATACCTCATCTCTACACTTTCTGCTTCTTTCAAGGAAGAAAAGATAAATAAAATTTTATAGAAAAGTAGTGCATGACATGGAAAGAATTGTCACGAAGATACAGAGGAAAATGATAAATTCAAAAATTGTTCCTAGAGCATTGAATAGAAAACCTCAGGTAGATTATGCAAAACCTTAATGAAATGCAAGAAGATATCATTCCAATGGAACAGGATCAGAAAGCCCTATGTAAAGACTAGGCAAGTGGTTCAATACCATAGGATGTGATGACAAAAAAGATAACTGAGACAAAGAAGGACATGAAGACATCTGAAGTCAGGTGATATGAAGCTATCATCACCTAGCTTCACAAGTCATGAACAAACCAAATGCAAAATAAGTAGAAGGAAAGAAATAATAAAGTTCAGAACAAAAATAAAACAGAGACTAAAAATACACAAAAGATAAAACAAAGAGTTGGTTTGATGAAAAGATAAAATTGACAAACTTTTAGCTAGACTGACTATTAAAAAAGAGAAGATTCAAATAAAATCAAAGATGAAAAGGGAGTCACTACAACACCAAAAAAAAAGAAAAAATGCAGAGGATCATCATATACTATTATGAACAACTATATGCTAGAAAATCAGAAATCTTTGAAGAAATAAATACATTCCTAAACACATACCACTTACCCAGACTGAATCATGAAAAAATAGAAAATCTGAATAGGCCAATAACAAGTAACAAAACTTAATTAATTATGAAGTGTCTTCCATAAAAAGAAAAAATTCCAGGAATAAGTAAAAATTATCCCTATAAAAGAAAATCCCAGGATCAGATGGCTTCACTGCTGAATTCTACCAAACATTTATGGACTTACACCAATTCTTCTCAAATTATTCCAAGTAAATTGAGGAAATAAAATTCTTTCATTCTATGAGGTCAGCATTACCCTGATACCAAAACTAGATAATACAAGGACACAACAACAACAAAAAAGAAAACTACACAGATGCAGAAATCCTTAACAAATTATTAGCATGCTGAATTCAATAGCACATCAAAAAGACTATTCACCACAATCAAGTGGGATTCATCCTAGGGATGCAAGGATGGTTAAACATATGCAAATCAATAAATGTGATTCATCACATCAAAAAATGAACAACAAAAACCATCTGATCATCTCAATAGACACAGAAAAAACTTTTGATAAAATATAACATCTCTTCATGATAAAAACTCTTGACAAAGAGGTATGGAAGGTATAATTAACCAGTCCACAGTTATCATCATACTAAAAAGGGCAAAACTAAAAACTATCTTTCTAAGACCTGGAATAAAATAAGATGCCCCGGCTCACTATTTATTCAACACATTACTGAAAGTCCTTTACAGTGCAATCAAGGAAGAGAAAGAAAGGACATTCAAATTGGAAAGGAGGAAGTCAAATTGTTTGTTAGCAGGCAACATTATCTAATATATAGAGCAACTCAAAGAGGCCACCAAAAAAAAAAATTAAAACTAATAAATTCAGTAAAGTTGCAAAATACAAAATTAACATAAACATCAGTAGAATTTCTATACACTAATAGTGAATTATCTGAATGAAAATTAGGAAGATAATCCTGTTTACAATAGGTACAAAAAAATAATACCTAGAAATAAATTTAACCAAGAAGGTGAAGATCTCTACTATGAAAACTATAAAATATTGAGCATAGAAATTGAAAAATACACAAAAATGGAAAGATATCACCTGCTCCTGGAAGTGGACAGACATTGTTAAAATGTCCATACTAACCAAAGTGATTAGAGATACAATACAGTCCCTATGAAAATACCAATGACATTCTCCACAGATATAGAAAAACCTGTCTTCAAATTTGCATGGAACCATAAAAGATCTAGAATAGCAAAAGCAATCATAAGCAAAAAATCAAAATATTTTATATATGAAAATGAAAATATTTAGAATATATATTAAAATAATATAACAAATTACTGTTATACAACCTCATATTATATTAACAAAGACTAGTATGTAAATAAGAAAAACAAAAAACGTAAAGATTAGCCCTCGTAGAATAGCATGTATGTCTTCTAAGACACTGTAGATCATATTAGTAATATAAAATTTCTAAAAAGTAAAAAGAACAAAAGAAACAAAATCTTAAAGCAAGAAAACATAAGCCAGATTAAAAATATGAGCTAAAATGGAGCTGTGAAAACAGATTTATGTGTTCTGTTTGAGAAGAATCAGCCATAATAAGCAATAGCATTAACAATATTATGTGGCAATTTAAAAAATCACACAGTAAAAAAAAAATATCCTAAAATTATGTAAAATTAATTCAGAAGCCTGTTTTAATTTAAAGATGGAGCTCTTTGGTAGGGTAAAAACAAAAATCTTATTTATTAAGAATGTCATAAGAAAAGTGCAAAAAGTGTTTTCAAATAAAATAATAGGCATGGTTTTATCAGACAAATGAAAGACATAATATAAGTATCAGATATTTAGAATTACAGGTAAAACACAGTTAATAGTTGTAAATTAAGTGAACAAATCAAAATTAAAAGCATTAATATAAAAATAAAAGTAGTAAAATAAATTTTTAATCAATTGTTATCTTATAGTAGGCAGGGCTTCTCCAAACTTGTCATTGAGACCTAAAACCTAAAGGAAAAAATAAATTAATTTTTGAGGTTCAAAATTTTGACGTTCTACATTTTGGGAAAAAAATAGATAAATAAATCAATAAGAAAATTAAAAGGCAATGGAAAATCTGAGAAATATTTGCAATGTTTATTCAGTCAGTAAGCTATCAATATGTAAAAAACCTTCTGAAAGCAATAAAAATAATTGAGCAATTCAAGAGAAAAATGAGTAAATTACAAATGAGGCAAAAAATAGGAGAGATGGAAAGAACAAATAAGTATGAAAAAGTTTAACCCAATCAGCTATCAAAAAATGCAAGATAAAATACAGTCTGTTTTTTACCTACTGATTTGACAAGAATGGGTTTATTTTTACCATTCTGTTTTTACAATAATGGTAATTTTGAGTTTTCAGGTAATTGAAAATTCTAATGCATTGTTGACAAGCATATAAATTACCAACCTTTCTTAAAGGTAGTTTGGTTACTTGCATCAGAAGTCTTAAAATATTCATTTCCTTTGATTCAGTAAATACATTCCTGGGAATTTATTCTAAGGGAATAAAGCATTATTCATACAATAATGTGTTATAAGAGAGTTCAACATAGATGCATTTATGCTAGCAAAAAACTAAATATGTTTTTTCTTTCCTATTATATTTCAGTAAAGATAGATCTTAAAGGAGATTACTTTGTAGCCATCAAAAGTTATGTTTCTGACATATATATAATTGCATAGAAAATCTCCAAGGTTAATAATATTAAATGAAAAAGAGGTTAATATACTTTCATCACTTAAATTCTGTTTATATACTATATTTATGAAAAGAAGAATAAACCAAACTATAAAAGTGACAGTGGATATTTTAGAATGATAGACTTCTGGGCGGTTTGTTTTATTTTTTATTTTATATATTTCCAAAATTAACTATAATTATGAATCATTTTTATAATACAATGTGATTTAAAAATACTTGCCCAATGATGAAAGAATATGATAAATGTGGGATTTTTCCTTAGCTTAAACCACTTGAGTTTTTTTTTAACTCAAGGTTCTTTCTGATTCTCCATGTAGAATTAGCTATCCATATTTTGTGTCAAACACAGTGCTCTTTATGAGTTTCTCTGAAGATGCATGAAATGTGTTAGTTTTTGGATTTAGTTGGTAACATATTTGTCTCTATCTTTTAGACTGTAAATTCTTCAATTATAGTCCTATTTTTTAAATGTTTGAAATACAAAATGCCTAGCTAGTAAGGTGTTTTCCATATAGTGATACTGCTTATAAAATATTTGCTTAATTGAGTAAATGCATTCCAATTTGATTATGGAGATAGGAACTTGTAGAAAGAATAATTGGTTTCTAAAATTAGTCAATAATACAAAGCACTTTCAATGTGGAAGTTTTAATGTTGTGTCCTACTAATTTACCATCTCAAATATTCATGTGTTCAAGTAATTTAGTTTGATCTTATTTTACATTCTCTTATGTCTCATAGATATGAAACAGTTCTAAGTAATCTATAAAAAAACCTTTTTACTCACACATTCATAATAAATGCTGGGCTTGGAATAAATTTATAGTACTTTAAAAATACTGCAGCTACATATTTAAAAAACCATCATGCTTGAAATGAGGACTGTCTTACTAGAAATTGTAATGATTTCCCACAAATTGAAATGTCTAGAGTCGGTACTATTTACTAATTTTCATATATATTGCATTTCTTCTTTATATTGAAATGTGATATTAATTTTTTCTTTCTTCGGGATTCTAAGAGGGACAACAACAGGATAATGTGCATCACAGAAAATAGTTGGACAACATCATGTTATCATTGAAGAAAGAGTAGGGGCAGGAATAGCAGGTGTGCCTAAGGGAAGAGTGTGACAGACATGAACTGGATTAAAACTACCTGAAGGGATGTTGCAGCTATAATTTGTGAATCCTCTATCTGAAAAGTCTTATGTTTATCATTTTACTTTATTCAATCAAGTGACATTTTTGAAGGCATCTGTGATACTGTCTTGAGGCTTACAATTTAATTGGGCAGAGTAAACAAACAGAAAAAAGAACATGTGATAAAAATAACTGAATGTATGATGACAGTATTTCTACTTGTTTCCCCAGGTAATTATTGATAGCATTTCTTTTCACCCTTCCAAGTGTCAATGATAATTTGTATAGTCATCCTAGTTAGGGTACATTTAAAAAAAATCAAATGAGTGGTAAGACGTACGTGAGACCAAGGGATTTGAGACCTCCACATACCCTTTACCCAGGCAGCTGTTTCACTCACAATTTGCAGGTGATATAAACCTTAATTATTCCTCTTAGCCTTTTGGTAAAATCCAGGTAGTCCAAACAATGAGGGCTAATCCACATGAAAAATCCCTCTCTTCTCATTTCTGAAATGAACTGAACTCCTACTGACATTAAAGCTCCATAAAGGATCCACTCTCCTCCCCAATTTAGAAGGCTTATTCCTTCCTTTATAGCCTTCTCATGAGAGGTATTTTTAAAAATTATTTATTTATTATTTAGTTTTATTTTCATTTAAAAAAAATTTTATGTTAAGGTTGTAGGGTACATGTGAGAATTTTCTACAAAAAATAAATTGGGTGTAGGTGAGGTTTGGGCATCTAGAGAGCTCTCTCTCCCCTAATAGTGAACCTGGTACACCTTGTATGGTTGTATGCCCATATCCCTCCTCCCTCTCTTTCACCTTTAGTAATGTCTAGTGTCTATTGTCTCCACCTTTGTGCTTGTGTGACCACTAATCAGGATCGACTGATGAATGAGAAGATGTGATATTCAGTTTTTTGTTTCTGTGATAGTTCACTTGGAAAGATCATGCCAGGTATTTTTGAATAAACGTATGTGATTGGTGCTCTGATTGACTTTCTTCCCCAAGTAGGAAATACTACAGGAATTCAGAGGTGAAGTGAGAGAGATTATTTCTACATTTTGTGCTCAGTGAAGATTAACAAAGTGGGAAAGACTTGAACTGAGTTTAAATGGGTGAATTATTTATACATTTAAAAATAAGTGTTATATATTTAGAATGCATTACCAGATATCAATTCTCACCCATGTGCTTCTACATATATCAAGGCTAAAAATATGTACAAGATAAAATTTTGAGCTGGAAAACTCTTTGTAAAGGTAAATATATGATTATGCATACCAACTATGTGTAAATAAAGCCAGCAAATGTAAAAAGTCTGATTCCAGAGTGTACTTTGGTTTGTACCAAAACTTTTTGAGTATTAATATGGATTTCCAAAACCCTGCGTATATTCTAATCCATGTAGTTGCAAAAATTTCACTTCAAAAAGAACCTTTAAACAAACAAATAACCTTTTAGTTTATATAGCAAAAGAGTCAGAGATTTTAGAAAACTATTTCAAGAACACTTTGATTTGTTATAAGGCAACCAGCACATTACCACAAATAACATATAAATGGGCTATTTAAGGTGTAAATGCAGAAACAATATAATCATCTAAGTATTTATGTTGAGTTCTGAGCTGCTCAAAGCAACCAGATTAAACTCTTGTTAATTCTCACAAATCTTATTTGCCCCTAAATGTATTATTTTGCTCAAGTCATTTTGTGTTTTAGTACTGAGTGCTGTTCTTTTTGCATATGGAAGAAACAAAGTGGTACCTATTTCATTCTCTTTCAAGTGGGATTTGAGGGCAGTGACAGTGCATGTGTACCTTGTCTACCCTTGGGGAATCTTTGGTCTAAATGTTTGTGTTCTCCAATGCAATAATATTAAAATGTGAGGCCTTTATGAAGTACTTACATCACAAGGGCAGACCCCTCAAGAATGAAATTAGTGCTTTTATAAAAGAGGCCCCAAATAGTTTCTTTGTCTTTTCTACCATGTGAGAAGGCACCATCTCTGAACCAAAGAGTGAGTTCTTATCAAACACTGAATCTGCTAGCACCTTGACTATAGACTTCTTAGGCTTTAGAAATATAAGAAATATATTTCTGTTGTTTTTAAGTTACCTGGTTTATGGTATTTTTGTTCTGGCAGTCAGAACAGACTAAAGTGATATTTTAGATTAAAGGACCAAAGCTCTACTTATGGACCAGTGGCGTACTGGTAACTGTTAACAATACGTTTTCTGAAAAAAATAAAGTGGGAAAATGATTTGTGGTGTTTGCCAATTTCCATGTTATAAATACTACTGCTACGGTCATTTCAAGCTCCCAGTGTGAAATCATTGAATTAGAGATAAAAAGAGATGTACAAAGGAACACTATTATGTGAGGGGTGACCCAAAAACCCTGGAATTTATTTACAAAAATTGTGTATTTATTCTTTCATGTTTAAACTTCAGTTACCTTCAAAGTACTCTTTGTTTGATGCAATACACCTATCGAGATGCTTTTTCCACTATGCCAAGCAGTTTTTGAGCTAGTCAAATTGGATGCCTTTTAGTGCTTCTGTTGTTTTTTGTTTCACCTCTTTTTCTTAAAGTTAAGAAAGAAAAGTTTTTTAAAAGTAAATTAGAGAGATAAAGAGAAAGAAGAGAGAAGATTCACCTCCCCAAGGTGGGGGAGGGGGACCAAAACCAGGAAGCATGGCGACAGCCATGGCTCAAAGAGCACATGGCCACACCAGACTCTAGCAAGGCAATGGCTGCTGGTTGCTTGTGGTTGAGTCCTTTTAACCATTCCCCTAGACGGGGGAGGATCATCACCTCTTTCACATCAGCAAAAAGTTTACCTTTAAGGACTTTTTTATCTGGGGAAACAAAAAAAACTGCCTGGGGTAAGATCGGGTAAACAGGAGGGTAAGACATAAGGGCCGCTTTTTGATCAAAAGCTGCTGAACAGTCAGTGAGGTATAGGCAGGTGTGCTTGTAAATCACCCATAATGAAATAGGCAACCACATTGAAAGAATCTCCAAAAATATTCTCTGAAACCAGAACTTCTCACAACAATGCTAGCAGGTACACTGATGCCCATGGTTTCCTAGAACACTTACCCAGCAGGGGAAAGCTTGTATTATAAGGGGTCTGCCCTCCAAAATATAATCCGTTTTTTGGGGGTTCCCCCTCATGTATACTTTCCTCACACAGGTATACAATCAACATAAATACTAAAAGTAAACTGTGGGAAACTAATTGGGAAGTAACGAGTTTTGCATATTTAGTTTTAATATTATTTAATTGAAAGTTTATATAATTTGACTTTTACTAGTGACTATGTTTAGCAACTGCCTTGCAAAATTTCTGAAAAGTTAGCGATAGGTTTCCTTGAGCTGGTAAGAGCAAGCATCAGAACACTAAGGGTTTTGTGTGTTTCTTTCTTTGTTTTCAAGTATCCTTAGGGTTGGCATCTCCTCCACATCGCCTAGGAACTTGTTAGAGATGCAGAATCCAAAGTACCACCCCAGATCTAGCTAATCAGATTATTTACTTTAACCGATGTTCTATGCAATTTATAATTTCAGTAGTACTGAAAATTTTACCCTAAGTCCAAGTCAGCCTCAGGGTTGAGAAAGTTCTTGATTAATGAGAAGCGTTTTGCTGACACAAGTGTTAAAATTGGGGGCAACATCTTTTTAAAGCCTGTGACTGGAAAATGTAGTGAGATTACCAATCTTGAAAGCCGGGGGCGGGAGGGGACAATGGAACTGGAACAAAGGTGAAAATAGTCATGTATGTATATAGTCCACGTGACTTTAGATATAACTAAAAAGATACACCTACTTAACTGTTACAGCCACAGGAATTGCCTAATGACATGATAAAGAGTATGCCATGGAATTTATATGAACAAGAAATCAAATTTTAAGTTGGAGGTCAACAATAAAACTATTCTTCCGAAAAATAAATATTTAAAATTCTTTTCTATTCATGCATAGCTAATAGATCTGCATATGAAAAATAGAAACACTTGGAAAGACAAAAATGCAGAGATAGACTGAAAGTATTACTGAATGTAACATTCCAGAGATGAGGTAAAGTAGAAATTTTAGAGAAAGCTACTATTCTTAATAATCTCAATAATCAGTAGGATAAAGCAGCAATTAGGTGGATATCAATCTGCCTCTACATCAACCCCCTCAGTGCTTGATTTTTCAATACTTAAGAAAAAAGTGACCATGATTGCAAGGATGGAGATAATCTATGAACTAAAAAACATGGGATTTTCCTTTAAAAAGGGGTGATGTGGCTACTGCTTATCGCTGAATACCCAAACTCCTGATAACAGAGAATGTTGCTGAGTCTCCAGTGTGGCATTATTGCCTGAGGGGACCAGCCAGCGACATGGAGGCACTGAACTGTTTCCATTTAGGTGAGGGCAGAGTCATCTTCACTGGAGAAGACACGTATTCTGTATACGAATTTGCCTTCCTTGCTTGTGATATTTCTGCCAGCACCACTGTGTGTGAACTCAAAGAATGCCTTGTCTACAGTCATGTCTTGCCCAGCATTGCTTCCAATCAGGGAAAGGAAGTGCAGCAGTTGGCTCATGCTCAAGGAATTCACTAGTCATAAGATGCAATCTGGCTACTAAAAGCTGTTGGTCTACTTGAATGGTGTGATGACTTCCTGATGTCCTAGTGACTGTGTACCAAGAGTACACTTTGAAAGGATGGGCTTTTATCTTACGGGATTCAGTATATGCTTCGAGTTAGAGAACTTTATGACATGTTTTCTCTTCCATAGTCAGAATCTAGGTCTAGGAATCAAAAAGAAGGCGGGTGTCTATAATATCATAAGTGTAGGTATAGATATAGTGATACAGGTATGCCATATGAAGGAGTAGATAGTGCCGGTTATTAATTTACTGCTCTTAGCTCTAAACTCACCCTTATTTGTACTGCTTTGTGATGATAAAATTAAATCCTGCAGATTACATTTACCCTGTGCCATTTGGGAAACACTGGAGGACTAGAAGAGGAGGAAGGCAGTAGCAAGATCCACTTTTCCACGTTCTGTTTTCCATGGGACATTGAGAATTGGCGTGAAGTGGATGCAGCAGCAAACCCCACGACTGCAATGCCCTCTGTGAATCACTCAAGACTCCCCCAGCAAATGTATTCATCACCACAGTCGTTAACTGCTTTGGCACTTCACTGGCAGCATCCTCCAACTAAATTTCTTGATCACCAACCATGAAGAAGTATTCTTGTGGTTCCCCCATGAGTGGTTTCCATTAAGTTGCTTTGTTACCAAAATAGTGGCAGCATGTGGCACCCATGCCATCTCTTCCAAGGTCTGAATCTTAGCCTTGCAGCCCCCTTTACATTTCTAAGTCTCTTCCTTGTTCCCCATTCTCTCGGCCCTTGGAGAATTTGCTACTCTGAAGCTATTCTTCTGTGCATCTTCACAACCAGGTTTCACCTCCTTAGAAATTTTCTCCACTTCTACTGTTCAAATTGCTGATGAGGTTTTTGTCTGCTGACTCGATCCTGACTGTTAAACATAACTTTTGTTTAAATATTTTTTCTTACATAAAACTTCTCACAATGACCTGTGTGATTTATTATAATATTTATTAAGCAAATGGAGTTCTCATGCTATCCTGTGGTTTTACACATTTTAAACTAATCCTTTTGTGTAACTGAGTGACTATTTTGTATATTAATATAGGTACACATCTATTTTATGGTAGTTTTAAACTATTGTTAGTGTATTAAACCTTTTACTACAGTACCTGAATTTTCCAGGTTTGCTACAATAATTTACTACAACTGGGTGACTTAAAAAAATAGAAATTTATTCTTTCACAGGAATTTATTCTTTCACATGTAGTTCTTTATAAATTTTGGAAACTGCAAGTCTGAAATCAAGACACTGGCAGAACTATGCTCCATGAAAAACCTGTAGGGGAATCCTCCCTTGCCTCCTAACTTCAAGTAGTCTGCTGGCTGTTTTTGGCATTCCTTGGCTTATGTTAACATCACTCCAATCTCTGCTATCATTACCACATGGCATTCTCCTGTGTGACTCTGTCTTCAGGTCGTCATCTTGTTATAAGGACAACAGCCACATTGAATTAGAGCCCACTCTACTCCAGTAAGACCTCTTCTTAACTACTCACATCTGCATAAAGCCAATTTCCAAATCTGGTCACATTCTGAGATTACAGAACTTTAATGCATCTTTTTTTGCAGGGGATAAAACTTCAGCCTATAAAACATCATGAAATATTAGCCATTAAAATGATTAACACATAAGCATGATCCTGATATACTATTAAGCAAGAAATGAGGTTACAAAGTAGGTATAATCCTGTTTTTCCAAAAAAAAAATTTTTTTTTATAAATAGAAAATATCTATTAGGATACATCCTAAAATGACAACAGTAGTTATCTCTGGGTAGAACAATAGTGAAATTATTTTTAAAAATTTTTTCCTGTCTGTATTTTCTTTTCAGTGAGTCTGAATTAATTCCGTGATAGATTTTTTTTTAAATTTAAAGTTGTTAAAGCCATTGTCATAAGTAATGGGTTTGTAGAAAAACCTATTCTTCAGTTTTTAAAAACTCTAAGCAATGCTTTAGACAATGTATTGGTAATAATAATTAGTGATAGAATAAAAAAGGAAATTTTGACTTGGTTGTTGACGAGTATTCAAATTAGATAACTGGTTGGGTCATAGAGATAAAAAATTGTCTGGAATTTCGGTAGGAGTTGAGGGTGTTCAAGGTGGGAATGATTTTTTTTTCTACATTACTGAAGAATGGAGACTTGATACAATATATAAATATGGGTATGGCCAACATGCTATTGTCAATGTTTCAGAGTGATCAAATTAAACCTAAAGGGTTAGACACGAGGGAGTCTCTGCAATCTGTTTCTTGTAAGTAATGTTAAATCATAAAAAAGTTTAATCATCTATGACTCTATCCTGCAATATTTCAAGAAAAAATACTTTTGGAGTTGTTCCAAAGTGATATAAGTGTCATAGCCAAAGCAGGCATTTACTTTTTTGTTTCTGAGTTCTATATGTCTATGGCTTCTGATTTGAATTTCTATCCTTCTAAATGATTCCCCCTGGATAAAGAAAGATTTGGTGAAGAGGATTTGACTGTAAAGTAGAATGAAATACTGCAACTCTAAGCATAAAATTTAATGCAAATAACATTAATTCCTATAAAGGGGAAATTTGGCAAGAGTTCACTGAGAGTTAGCATGGGTAGTTTTCAGACATTCATCAAATGACCCTCAGGTAGTTCTTCAACACTTTAGTAAAAGCGAAGTTTGGTTATGAAGCTTAGCTAAAGAAGACTGAAATAAATTGGACAAGTAAATATTTGAGTCACATTCCCAAATTTGCTTGGCATGGTCTGTAAAGGAATTTATTCTTGATCCTTTCTAGGGAAACTTCAGAGGACATTCCTTAGCTGCTTTTGGTATTCCTTCATGAAGAGTTGAAGCTTAAGATGTCAGAAAATAAAGTAGTGAGTTAAAGTTGGCTCATTTAGATTATTATCGCTCAGGAGAAATGTTTCTATCTGGAGACTCACCTCTTGTATCCACCACAAGGTCACAAGTTTATCACTTAGTTGCGAGTTTGATGGCTAGGTTGAATACTTGATCTGAATGGGGCAAAGTCCATTGGTAGCAATTTGGATTGCTCAATAAGGGATTCTAGTCTTTGCTATGCTGGTCTCTAGCTACAAAACCTTGGGATCATTTCAGTTATTAGAATCAAATAAAAATGAAATGTTTTCTGCTATATAACAGTGTTAAAGGAAGCAGAATTCCATTAAATCAGTTCAAACACAATCAACTCATCTTCAGGTAATTAAGAATACAGAGCGTTACTAGGGGTTTTATACACTTTTCTTTAACTTTTTATACAAAATACATAAGCCAAACGTTATATTAAGTAGTATGTTATTCACACAGATTTCAGGGTACATTTTCTCCTTACCTGCAGCCCTTGATGCATATTATTTTTCCGTGCTGTAAGGTGAGACATGAAGAGTGTACTTGCGCCTGTATTCAGACCTTTATCATTCAGGGACTTCCAAAGTCTTGTATATTTCAGCTTTGGTCAAGTTGAAATGCCTGCCTCTCCTCTTACCTGTGGTTGATACAACCTCCAGTGCAAGTCATATTGTCTGTTGTACTCACTGTCCACATGAGATCTACTTCCTGAAACTTTCTCCACTGTCATCATCTTCAGAACCTTTTGCTGTTTTTCATCCTTCATTTAGTAAATGTGTATTAAAGTATCTGCTCTCTGCCAGAGGCTGAGTATGGAACTAACAAGTCGTGTGACAAGACCAACAATCTCCTGCCCTCATTGAATTCACCTTTTAGAAGATGGGAAGATTAACCAGATATTTATCTATTTACTTATTTATATTGATAACCACAAATTGCATATTTTATTATTGTACAACAGGATGTTTTGAAATATGTATACATTGTGGAATGACTAAATCAAGCTAATTAGCATATTCACTACTATACATACTTTTTTGTGTGGTGAGAACAGTAAAAATCTACTCTCAGTAATTTTTAAGCATACAGTAAATATACAGTGGTTATAGAATCAAATATCTAAATAAGTTTAACAAATTTAATCATTTGTATTCCTAACCCTGAATTGTATCCTAAATCTTTAAAATAAAATTTTAAAAATATTTAATAAGAATAATTTCTTTTGTATTCATTACTGTTTAGATGGCCAGTGATAAAGTAGTGAAAAAAAATCAATAAAATATCTGTTCTCAAGGAGATTGCCTTCTAGTTAACATACAATTACAAGCACTGTTACAGTGAGAAGAAAAATTACAGAGAAGAAAAATTAGAGTTGAATTACAATATACATCAGGGGGATGTAACCTAAGTTAGCAGTTCGAGACTATCTCCTGGATCATGATGTTTGAACTGAGCCCTGAAAGTTAAGGAGTTAATTTGGCAAAGAAGATGAGCACAAGAAAACATTTCAAGTGGAGAAAACACATATTAAGGACCTGAGCTAGTTAGCAAATAATTGTGGGAAAAGTGCTGAAATATGAAAATTCAAAAGTAATTAAGAGTACTAGCAATTAACTCTAAATTCCTAGACAATTAAAATTAATTAAATGACCATGGAGCCAGTTTCTCCTGTGACTTTTTTCCAGCATTCAATTTATGTTAAAAAACAATTGCTGTATTCAAAAATAAATATTCATTAAGGAATTCTGATAAGGATAGGAAAGAATAGAAGATTAGATTTAGGATAAACTCAGTGCTAAAAAATGCTATTTATTCAGTCATAATTATGTAACCTTTTCTTAAACTCAAGAAACAATGAAATATTTTTGCATTTTAATATAAAAGGAAATAAACTTTTTTCTAAACTAGAATAATTTTTATTATTTTTTTATTATACTACTAAAATAATGTTCATTGTGTAAAATTTGAAAAGTAGAAAAAATTTAAAAAACAAAATAGAAATTAGCAATTATCCACCAACCAAGGTTTACATAAATTTGTTATGGTTGATTCAAATTGTCAGATTTAAAATGATCATATATTTTAACATATAAATATGCTAAAGTTGGATTGTCAAGATACAGGCACAGACTCATAAATTACATAGTTTCGAAGTTAGTATACTTAGGATATTTATATATACATTATTTATATATATTTGTGTAAGAAAATAACAGCATTTTCTGGTTTCCTTTTCTATTATTGTTGGCCTTAAATAATGATTAATGGTTAAGAAATCAGAAAATTATATTCTAAGTCTGTAACCTTATTTGTTGAAAGTATATATTATATGAGTTTTCATAGTATAAATAATTATGAGGTGAGATTATTTTTCAAATATTCTGATTACTCTTCAGGACAATATAAAGTATAATATTAGCCTAATATAAAATATGAATAATACATTACAGATATGGAATTTAATAGAATTAGTTGAGTAATGAGAACATTAATAATTGTTGAATTAAGAAATATGTTTGATTATCTTTTCTCTGTTTATATATTCTAACTTCTTAATTTTTCATATTAGTTCACTATGGTAGTTTGTTCTTCTCCAGTTATGTCTGTTCATTTGTTTCTTTTAAAACTTCCCAGTGGCCTAGGTAAAAACAAGGAATATGTAAAACACATATACAGTAATTTATAGGGTGGTAACTAAAATTTTCATTAAGTACAATGCGAAGGGTCAAAATTTATAAGCTTACTAAATTTACTAAATGTATAAGCTTTTATAATGCACTAAAAATCCTGTCCATGGGTAGGTTTATGACCTGGATGTAGCCAATCCTATTTCCCCACTTCCTTTTCCACAGTGATGATCCTGATTACTGTTGTGTCACAAACAAGCTCAGCTATTGTTATTAATATCTGTAGTAATATTATTAATGTAATAGACATGGAGTGAGAGAGGATCTTTTTTATTCTCTTTGTAGTCATAAGATTGAATGCTGAAACTTCTGGTGGCCATTTTTTTTCCTGCCATTTAAGATAAATATATCTAAGAATAAAGTAATCACACAAAAAAAGGCAGAGCTGAGCAGTGAAGAATAGTATAATATAGTGAGTGTAAGACAATATTTGGACACCCAAAGTTAGCAGAGTTCAAAGTCAATATACAACCTGGACTTAGTTTCACAAGGTGTATGTCTTGCTTTTGCCACCCCCTCTATTTTTTGATGAGCACTTTCATAATAATTCAGTTCCAAATATTTTATGTTGCATATTATTTTCTCTGTAATCCACAAGTAATTTATGAGTGACTTTTTAAAGTTTATTAACTTACATATTGTGAGATTAGCTTATTATGGACTTCTAATTTTTTTAGAATGGTTCAGAGAACAACCTATATGATGATTATTGGGTTTCATTGGGACATCATGCAGATGATATAAAGTACTTTTTTTTATTTTTTGGAAAGAGCAGTTATTTAAGAGGCTCTCTCCATATCTCTATTGGCTCAAGCTTATTAATAGTGATGCTCAATTCTTTCTTACTTTCTATTTTTATTTGCTTGGTTCAATAGCTTCTGAGAGCCTTGTGGAAATATGATCCTGATAATGAATGCAGAGTTACAAAACTCTCATTAAAGTTTTATTTGTTTTAGTTGTGTTCTTAGGTACATACAGATAATTGTTATACAGTCAACTTTCTCAGAAACTATGCGATAACATACTCCTTTTCCTCAACTCTTCAACACCCACTTCCTCATCTCAGCTGATATCTTACTGAGAAAATAGAGACAACCAGAAGAGGCTTTCCACATTTTTTTCTTCATCACATCTGCCCAGTCAGCAACTAACTTACCTGACTTTCTTTTTGTTGCAGTGAATTTTTGTCTCTCTCCACAAGAGCTGGTAGTCATCCCTCTAGAGAACACAAAGATTTGTATCTTTCACTTATTATTAATTTCTTCCTATAGTTCTATTTGCTTCATAGTCTCCTGTCTCCTGTTATTCTTCATATAAATTATCTTCATCCAAATGAAATCAGTATGGCTGGCCCCTCCTTTCTCAACCACGTTATGCAAGATATAAATAAGATCTTCCTAAGATTTGTCTTTTACTGATTCTGGGTGCTGGGGTGCAGGGGTAGCTTGAATTCATTTTCTTGGGAAGGAGTTTTCACTTTCAGTTGTTCTGTGGCATTGTTCCTTCCTAAAATACACAAAGGCTAACATGCTTTGCAAACACAAGAATTAACTTTCTGCTGAAGACTTCTGGATGTGGTTTATATGAGGAATGCATATTCTTTCTGAGAATATTACTTTCTTGCAAAAATAATGAAGTTGAACTTCCTATGGAAATATACATTCTTTCTTGGCTTTTTATTAGGATAGGGTACTATCTTTTATTTATTTTTGAATTTTTAAATTTTTATTATCTTAAAGATGTGGGATACAATTCAGGGTTAGGCATAAAAACGTTGATTATGGAGGAGATGGTGTATTATCTTAATAGGTGAAGACAGGAACGCTACAAAGGAAAGTTTCTAATGAAATACATATTCCTGTTTTAATAGAAGGGTGAAATACGTGTATGTGGAGTTGGGTGAAGAAAATTGGGATTAGGGACTTTTTAGTTTGTTTTGTCCTATCAATAGCCATAAATCTTTCTATTTTTAAAGCATTCAAACTACTTAATCTCATAAAATTGTTCTTTATCTCATCTGCTTTGAAGACCATGGCCATTGTTGATTTCTCCTATTCATCTTAAAGAAATGGGGATTTGTCAATCTGATGTACTTTTCTAGGTTTGTCCAGTTTTCCTAAGGGATCTTGGTTAGGTGTAATGATGGAATTTGGGGTCATGCAGAGCTCAGCTCAAAATTTTATTTCTCCACTGTCTGTATGATTTGAATGAAGTCATTTAATCTCTGTCATGAAATAATAGACATAAAGTACCTAGCCCAGTGCTTGTCATAAAATAAGCACCTTATACCCATTTTTTTTCACTTTTCTCCTATTAAGTGTCTGTAGAGGCAAGAGGTGAAGTCCTCCAAAAATTATGTTAAGACCCCATTAAAAGGACTTGAAAAATATCTTATCTTTTTCTCTTTTTATTGACCCCCATCACCCATGGCCCTTGTTTTCTGTGTCTCTTCTCACAAGTGATACAGTCAAGTGTTGTCTAGGAGAAGACACAATTTTGCACTGCTTATTTATTTATTTGGTTTCTGCATCATCCGTTTTTGTTTTATTTATTTTTATTGTGGTAAAATATATATAGCATACAATTTAATATTTTAACCATTTCTTTTTTTAATTTTAATTTTTAAGATGAGGGGCACAGTGCCAGGCTCGGTGGCTAGCCTGTAATCCCGCACCTTTGGGAGGCTGAGGTGAGTGGATTACCTGAGCCCGCGGGTTCGAGACCCGCCTGGGCAGCGAGACCTCATCTCTACAATAAATAAAAAAATCAGCCGGGCGTGGTAGCGCATGCCTGTAATTCTGGCTACTTGGAAGGCTGAGGCGGAAGGATCGCCGGAGCCCAGCAGGTCGAGGTTGCCGTGGCCGG
>NW_007258387.1:36719-122525 GCF_000164805.1 Carlito syrichta | reverse complement strand
CCAAGTCAAAAAAAAAAAAAAGATGAAGGGTACAATTTAGGGTTAGGTGTACAAATGTTCATTATGCAGGTACCCTTTTTGATGAGGTATGCCCCCCCGGAAAATTCCCACTACTGCCTATCCTGCCTCACCTCCCCCTACTCCAGCAGTTTCCTGCTGCTGCCAATCCTTTTCTTATAGTATTATGATAATTGTTCAAAGTCTGCTTATGAGTGAGAACATGTGATACTCAGTTCTTTGTTTCTGTGATAGATCACTCAGTGTTATAGACTCTAAGTCCATCCAAGTTGCTGTGAGTTCATAATTTTGTCCTTCTTTATGACTGCATAATATTCCACCATGTATATGTACCACACTTATTTTTATCCAGTCCTCTTTTTTGTTTTTGGGTTTTTTTTAGTTGGAGTCTCACTCTGTCACCCAGACTGGAGTGCAGTGGCCGCTCCCAGTCACCGCAGCCTTGGCCTGCTGGGCTCCGGTGATCCTTCCACCTCAACCTTTCAAGTAGCTGGAACTAACTACAGGCACGCGCTACCACCCCCGGCTAATTTTTTGATTTATTGTAGAGATGAGGTCTTGCCAAGTTGCCCAGGCAGGCCTCAAACCTTGGGGCTCAGACAATCCACTCACCTAGGCCTCCCAAAGCGCGGGATTACAGGCTGAACCACTGAGCCCGTCCAGTCCTCTTGCCATGTTTTTGCTATTGAGAATAATGCTGCAATAATCATATATGTGCAGGTATCCTTTTCATAGAGTGATTTGAGTTCCTCTGGGTATATTCCTAGTAAGAGGATTGCGGGGCTGTATGGAAGGTCGATTCTTAGATCTTTTAGGAATCGCCAAACTGTTTTCCACAAAGGTTGTATTAGTTAACACTCCCACCAACAGTTTAGAAGTGTTTCCTTTACCCTGCATCCTTTTTAGCCTCTATTGTTTTTTGAGTTATTGATGATGGTCATCTTGACTGGAGTTAGGTGGTATCTCAGTGTGGTTTTAATTTGCATTTCTTTGATGACTAGTGAGACTGAGCACTTTTTTCATGTATCTGTTGGCTACTCATATGTCTTCTTTTGAGAAGTGTCTATTCATATCTTTTGCCCACTTTGTAATGCGGCTGTTTGTTTTTTTCTTTTCAGCACGTTTGATTTCCTTGCATTGCTTATATAAAGTCTATTTCTTTCTCTGAATTCTTAAGCTGGCAGGTTAGGAAATGCATTTGACACCCCCATCAGGACAAGAGGGTCTCTTCAAGACATACACTTGAGTAGGATAACCTTCAAGATTGCCCTAGGAGAGGAAGCTCTTTTTTGAAATTTCCCTAAGCAGATTCTGCCATGGTCTCACTTATACAAAATCTGTATCCAAATCAGCACAGAGTACATTTCCAGGAAATTCTTTTTTTCCTTTCCCTTTAGGCAGGCTCACTTAATCCAAAGTCCCACATGCTTAGGAAACACTTGATGACTCAGAAAGCCTGGAGAGACACCTGTATGTTATGATTGGATATTCTCAGTTGGCAGCCAGGTGTGCCTCTCCTCCTGCACAGCTGCTGCCTCTGTCTGTTGTGGCCAATTCAGCTGGTCCAGGACAAGATATCCCTTTTATCCAGCAAGTGCAGCACAAGGACTGTATTTCCTAGTTGCTTGCCCTAGATACGACTGCTTGTCGGAAGCCAGAGCCAAAGGATAAAGTGGCTTCTCTCCATCTTACACAAAGAAGGGATTCTACAGAGATAACGAGGACAGCCAATATTCTTCCATTCCAGCTTTGGAAGTAGTTATTAGAGCCAGTAGTTACTCTAGTGGGAATAGCTTAATGGCTGGTAATGATCACAAAATGTTGTAGGAGTTGTAATTATTGTTAGAAGAGAGGTGTGGGTTGATTTCTAGTCTCAAGAGTTATTAGTAGCAATACTTTTTGGACAATGTCTGCAATTACTAACCCAAAAGAGATTCCAGTTAGTTATGGTGTGCTCATTTTCTTATCTTTGGACTTACAGTATGTGATAATGTGTATAGTTTATGCCTGTTTGAAAAATAAAGATATTAATACTTTAAAATTATTCTTGGTGTGTTAGTTTCTTATGGCTTTTTAAAAAAATCACCACAGACTTGTTGACTAAACAACAAAAATGTATTCTCTCATAGGTTTTGTAGGGCAGAAATCTGAAATCAAGGTGTTGGCAGGGTCATGCTCCCACTAGGTATTCAAGGGAAGAATCCTTCTTTTGTCTTTCAGTTTCTGGGGAATGCTGGCATTCCCTGGCTTGTGGCCATATGACTCCAATCTCTGTTTCAATCTTCCTTCTTCACATTGCCTTCGTGTGTGTGTGTGTGTGTGTGTGTGTGTGTGTGTGTGTGTGTGTGTTTGTGTGCAATCCACTTCTGTTTCTCCTATAGGAATTTGTGTGATCGCATTTAGGTCCACCTGGATAATCCTAAAAGTCCTCCCCATCTCCACATCTTTAAGTTAACTACATCTGCAAAGTCCAAGTTTCCAAATAAAGTGACATCATTTACAGGTTTCAGGAATTAGGACCTGTGATATTTTGAGAGCTACTATTCAGTCACAACACTTGAACTCTTAAGTGAAGGAAAATATGGCACCCATATTTTATAGATAACATATTCAAAGAAAATGAATACATAAATTTGCTTTGGAGCATTTTAAATTTATAACTGATGCATATTAATTGTATGTATTTATGTAGCACATTGTAATGTTTCAATGCATGCATGCATAGTATAATGATCAAATTGAAGTAATTACCAGGAATGAATAAATTTAAAATATACCCCAAGGTAAAAAGTAAAAATGTGTATATGGCCAGAAGAAAAATACATTTTTGAATGAGATTGTGAGGGATGGTAAGGCAAATAGACAGAAGAGAAAGAAGAAGCCAAGAAATTGGCTTCTGAAAGCATTCAGATAATTCCCATTGCTAAGGAAACCACTTCACAATTTCCTGTCTCTATCTCAGTTCTGAACAGCTGTTTTACTTATAATTTGGCTTTGCTGGAGGACTTTAATTGCTAGGTGAAGAAAAGCCAGAGTACCAAAGTTAGAATGGAAAGAAAAATTATGATGCTGCAAAATAACATAAAAACAAATTATTTAAGATAATTGGTAAAGCTGATGCTTTTTAAAAAGGTTATCGCTCCTCTCTTTCTTCCTAAAAGTACCCTAAAGATGCTAGCAAAGTTATTGAAAGTGATTGCTTAAAACCGTCGCTTTTAACTTTTCTATGTATGAGAAAAATTAAAGTGATAATGTTAATAGTGTTAATTCATTTTCCTTAGCCAGAACTGTTAATATCAAATGGATATTTTGTTTCTCCACCTTTTTTTTTTACTTAAATATTTTATTAAAAGGAGTCAAAATGAATGTATTACTGAGTGACCTTAAAGTCATTCTCAAAGTTTGCAGGAGGCTAGAATTTGCTGGTTTTATGGGAATGCAGTTTTATCTTAGGCTTTGGCATGTAGAGTTCTATCACGAGAATCCTCCCTTCTTCTTCATGTTCAACTGTTATTGTTTTGCAGGATTATGAGTCCAGCAGCTTTCCTCCTCCACTACAGCCTCTAACACTACTGCGAAGTTTTAGCTTCTCTTTTCCATTCTTTTTTTTCTGCCAAAAATCATTTTTTCTTTTAAAATAATTTTTACAAAGTAGACAGTAGTTATGGAACTTAATAATTGCAGGTTATTTAAAAATGTTCCTGTGCAAATATCACACCAGACAAAAGTCTAGAATTACCTTATCTTTTATTGAGTGAAAAGTCAAGATGCTCTGGAAGAAACAATCATCCAGTAACACTTCCAGCTCAACCTTACAATGTCTTCCCATCAGTAGCATCCAATACAACTTTCTACAATGATGGCAATGTTCACACCTTGTGTGGCCCATGTGATAGATACCAGCCATCTGTTGCTGTTAGGCACTTGAAATGTGGCTCGTGTGAATAAGGAATTGAATTTTACATTTTATTTAATTTTAACTAATTAAATTTAACTAGTCACAGGTAGCTAGTGGTTACAGTGTTGAACAGTGTAGCTCTAGATGGGTCTCACTGGTATTAATTTCTTCATTCTTATTCTATACTATTTCTGGATATGTTACTGTATGTCATTCATGCAGGGCAAAATAGACCAAAAGATCCTTTTGCATTTCAAAACAAATTTTTAAAGTCTGAAAAAACTCAAAATACATTTTAAAAGGAACCCAGAATAGTGCTGTGCATATACCTGACTCTTGGTAGTTATTTAGGCAATACATGGTAGAAAAGTAGTTATAACAATATAATAGAAGTGATGTTACCTTTATTTAAATTAATACCTGCTTACTCATATATAACTAATACATCCTGAAGATTAAACTTGGCTTTTTAGTATCTTGTTTGATCTTGACTATGTTACCTGTAAACCATAACCCTTAGGAAAATAAGAGATACAGGCTAAGCTGTAGTCTTAAGTCATGCTCTTGAGTACAGTGTAGGATAGAGCTGGGTACTAGAATATTTGGGAAATCATGTGCCCTAGAAAAACTTGTCTCTGTTCCATCATTTCAAGAGCCTCTGAAGTCTCACTCCGTTGTGAAATCTGCCCAAATCTGTTGGAAATCGAGACAAGGAATATGCTGACTTCACTTGTGCTTCTCCTCAGCCCCCCGTCTCTGTAAATATTCATCTGATCATGAATCATTCCCCTTCAATGTTTCTAAAAACTGCCTATGATGTTAATATGTTATTACCCTTCTGGTATAACGCTCCTACTTTGTTATTCTTTATAAATGGAACCGGATAGTCCATCATAGATTGCAGACTTCTAGAGGACAGAGATTAGTCCTTCCTCATCATTTAAATTCATCATCAACCTCCCCATTACAAAAGGTTTAAACACTTTTTTCTTGCTGCTGTGTGAGGGAGTGGAGCTCCAAGTTTCAGCAGAAGGAACATTTCTCCTTTTAAAATCAACATCCATTAAATGATCATGTCTGATGTGACTCAAATTTTAAATATTTTGTAGACTGGGAGTGAGAACGATAAAGGAATCTTATGTTTAGTAACAAGTGAAGCTGCATCTGCAAACCTGTGGAGCCTGGAAAAGGGGAGTATTCTATAGAGAGAAGCTAGTGAGGAGAAAGGATAACAGAGGAACAATCGTGGCTTCTTCCTTTCCTCCCTTTCAAATCATTTTGCTGTTAAGCAATCAAAAAATCTAAATTTCCTAATCTGAATTCATTGATTTACTGTGGTATATTCCTGTTTGGTTCATTTTCACTGTATGCTGTAAACTTGACATCACATGTTGCTTATTTTAAATTGTGAATACAATATCGAAGGGTGAAAAACAAAAACAGAATAAAAAATAAAAACAGAACAAAAGTGTTTGGAAAATAGCTCTTAACTGCTTTTTTTTATATCTAGTAAGTCACTCAGACGTACCTTCCTCCTCATCCACTCCAGTCAGGGTTGGAATTCCTTACTATTTCTGACTAGCGGTCTTGAGATTTGGAGGTGGCATCCTCAGATATAAGGACACTTGAGCTTCGGCAATTAGCTGTTGATTTTCAATCTGGGATTAATAAAAGAATTGAAAATGAATGTTAATTTCTACTCCATTAACTGCTGGGGGGAGGGGAAGATGCGGGATTGGCAGTAGTGGGAATCTGCCAGGGGAAGGGGGACATACCTCATCAACAAGGGTACCTCCATAATGAACATTTGTATATCTAACCCTGAATTATACCCCACATCTTCAAAATAAAAAATTAAAAGTTGAAGAAAATTTAAAAAAATAAAGTACTAGATAAATAAAAAAAAAGCACATGTCCTAGTGAGACAACAGTTAATCCAATCAAAGTGCAATTAAGTATACGATTACAAACTATGATAACTACTGTGGAAAAACACAGGTAGTTATGAGACTGCTGGAGAAATGTCACCCTATCAACTTTTGTGTAAATGAGAAATAAACCTTCCTCGTGGTAAAAAAAAAATTCTAAAAAAATTAATAAAAATCTTTTCCATAACAAATGCAATGAGATTACCAATTAATTTTGTGAAAGACCTGAAGAGGCTGTCATATTATTCCTTGAGCTGTTTTGTCCAGGTAATGAAGAGTCATTCACCATTAAAACTGAGCATTTGTGTAAGGGAACAACTAATGACAATACCTTGAGTTTTATTTAAAAAGTAAAAAACTTAAATATCCAAGTGGATTAGCATAAATCTTATAGTAAAGAAAATGTTTGTTTCCAATTAGTACTACAGAGAAAATCCACAAAATCCAAATAAACTCAACTTTCAGTTTTTTTCTGCACATGTACATGTGTATATAAATTTATAAATATATTTATATAAATGTTTTATAAATAAATGCATGTACCTAAGTGTGTGTGTGTGTGTGTGTGTGTGTGTGTGTGTGTATGTGTGTGTGTGTATACGCTTATAACTTATGCTTACAGTTATAAATCTTCCTCATGGTAATATATACACATATATATTACTAGTTTACTAAGATTGTCATAACAAAATATTACAGACTTGATGGCTTAAACAACAGAAATTTATTTTCTCACAGTTCTGGAGGCTAGAAGTTCAAGAAGAAGGTATTGACTGGGTTGGTTTTTGAGATCTCCTGCCTTAGTTTGTAAATGGTCATCTTTTCTCTTTGTCTTCATGCGTTCTTTCCTCTGTATTTGCATTTTAAGTGTTTCTTCTTATAAGCACACCTTATTTAAACTTAATTACCTCTTTAAACATCCAATTACAGTCACATTTTGAGGCACTAGGGATTAGGACTTCAAAACATAAGTTTTGGGGAGACACAATTCAGTCTGTAACATATATTTCTTCAAAATTCATTTAGTTTAATTTTTTTTTGTTTCCCTAAAAATTCATTTTATAATGTGAAATATCAGTGGGACAAAATTTTAAAAGACATAAAATATCTATAATCTCTTCCATAACCCATCAGTACTCATTCCCAGAAGCAATTGTTTGTTTAATTTTCCAGAAGTGTGTGTGTGTGTACATATATTATTAAGTAGAAGCAAGTAGGATGCAGAGAAGCATGCACAGTATTTCCATCTGCATTTTAAAAATAAAATACACATATATAGTATATAAATGATTTTGCCATGTTTTTTAATATAATTTTTAAGATTTTGAGTCTTTTACACATTTGGAATTTGTTTATGTGAAGTTATGAAGTTTCAATCCAACTTATATGTATATTTTTCCAGGTGTTATCTGTTGTCTTATTGTCTCAATACTGTATTTTGAGTAATCTATCTGTCATCCATCATTTGTGATTCTATCTTTATCATTTACTGTATTTCCACATCTATCTGGAATTTTTTATGACTTTTCTCTTCTGCTCATTTGGGGAGAGACAGTTACTGCCTGCTGTTCCTGATAACTCTGCATTGCTGAACCGCACACTAGTTGAGACCTGTGACTTCTCTTCCTTTTAAGAGGAAGGATTAACAAAGTTTCAACTTTCCACAAGGTCTTCAGGTATTTCCAGCACAGTTGTGCAGTTCCTCTGGCCAGATGAACCCTACAAGAATGGAGGTCAGCAGGGTGGTTAGATTCCACTGCTGGGGCACGTTTCATGATAACATTTAATAGTGTTCAGCCCAAGTGTGTGTCTCCATGGGACTGGGAGAGATTGTAAACGTGTCCTCTTCTTTGGGTTTTCACTCATACCTTGTAATGTTCATAGCTGTAGCCCCAGACCTTCTCTTGACACTTGGTTTTGAATACAATTAGAAATTTTACAGGTTTATATTTTATTATGTGCTAAAGTTAATCTTCCCCTTATTATTCTTTTTTCAGTTTTTCTTATTTTTGCTTACAGTTTCAAGAATATTGTTGTTGTTTTAAAAATAGTCTTACTTTATAGACTAGATGTTTATTTCCTCTGTATATGAGACAGTTTAAGGATTTGGGACTGACTCTTGTTAAGAGAAAAATAAAAAGTGGCTGTGGCTGCCTTTTCTTGAACATGGATACAAGGCCATCATTGGGAGACATTTGCTCTTCTGTGCATAAAAGCACAATGATATGGGGATTTGAGGACCAGATATGGATCCTGTGAAAGGAAGATGGTATGAGGTTGTCTTGAAAGGCATCTCAATGAACAGTGCTGCTTGGGGTGGACATGTGGCCATAACAGATAGCTGGTCACCAGGGCTCAACGCCCGAGGAAGTGGTCCTAAGTTGCCAGTTGGAAAAGAGGTACTGCCTTCGTTAAGAGGATGTGCCTGCAATGGATATTCTTCTCTTTCTTCTCTCCTTTTTTTTTTTTGAGACAGGATATGGTTCTGTTACCCAGGCTAGAGTTCAGTGGTGCGATTATAGCTCACTGCAGCTTCAAATTCCCAGGCTCAAGTGATGCTCCTGCTTCAGCCATCTGAGTAACTGGGACTCCAATGCAATGGACAGTACTGTTTTCTCATTTCAAGTCCATTTTTAGCTCCCTATCTTGGCTCCTGTCTTCTACCTATTGTGGGAAAACACAGCTCTTATGTGCTCTACTATTGTGGGAAAACTGGGGCAACAATCTTATAGCATTTGTAGAAATGTACTTAGGAGTTGGTGCCCTCAAAACACTCTTAAGTGCAATATTCTTACATGTTCATAGACAATCTCCTCAGTGAAATAATTTATCTGATGTACCCTGCTTTCAGTCAAGAGGCAGGCACCATTGTTGACCACCTTTTGTGGGTATGTGGAAATACAGACCAAAGGATCTGGAAAGTGGGAAAAGATCCTATAACTGTCATAGTTAAATGTACTGTCATAATATAGGCACTCATAGGCTTTATGATGTAAAATTTGAAATGTTGGTAATTTTGTTTTTAAAATTTACTTTATTATTTATTTTGTCTTTTTTTTAAGATTCAAGGGGCTATATGTGCAGATCTGTTACATAAGTATATTGTGTGATGGTGAGATTTGGGCTTCTATTGAGTCTATCACCCAGGTGGTAGGCTTGGTACCCAATGAGTGGTTTTTCAACCCTCACCCTCCTCCATCCCTTTCCACATTAGGAGTCTCCAGTGTCTGTTATTCCTATTGTTATGCCTGTGTGTATTCAATGTTTAGCTCTCAAGTATAAGTAAGAACATGCAATAATCAGTTTTCTGTTTCTGTGAATAATTCACTTAAAATGGTGATCTCCTACTGCATTCACATGGCTGAAAAATATATGATTTTGTTCCCTTCTAGGGCTGTGTAGTATTCTATGGTGTATATGTACCATATTATCTTTATCCAGTCCACCATTGATGAGCACCTGAGTTAGTTTCATGCTTTTGTTATTGTGGATAGTGCTAAGATAACCATATGAGTGCAGGAGTCTTTTGGTAGAGTGATTTATGCTTCTTTGATTTTTTTTCTATTTTTGGGTCAAATGGTAAATCTAGTTTTATAGCTTATGACTATAATCCCAGCACTGGATTTCTCAACAAGATTCTAGCAAATCAGATCCAACAACACATCTCTAAAATCATTCACCATGACCAAGTAGGCTTCATCCCCAGGACGCAGAGCTGGTTCAACCAGATGTAAAAACAAAAACCATGTAATTATATCATTAGATGCAGAAAAAGTTTATGATAAAATCCAGCACCCCTCCTTGATAAAAACCATCAAACACATAGGCATAAGAGGAAAATATGTTAAAATAGTAAAGGGTAATCTATGATAAACCCACTGTCAGCATATTGCTAAATGAATAGAAACTGGAAACATTTTCCCTGAAAATTGGAATAAGACAAGGCTGCCCAGTCTCACCCCTATTCTTCAACATTGTGTTGGAAGTCCTAGCTAAAGCAATTATCCAAGAGAAGAAATCAGGGGAATCCATATAGGAAAAAAGGGGATTAAGTTATCCCTCTCTGCTGACGATATGATGCTATACCTTAAAAACCCAAGAGAATCTGTCAAAAACCTGCTTGCACTGATAAAGGACGTTGGCGAAGTCTCAGGGTACAAAATAAATGTGCAAAAGAGAGTTGCATTCTTTTTCTGGGTATTTTTACTTTATTTTTTCATAATAATAGCTTACAGTTTACTGATCATAAAAAAGTTTTTTTTCCCTTAAACTTGGACCTTGGTTAATAAAACCAAACCTTAAGAATGTGGATACAAACACAAAAAGACAAAAACAAAGGGACAAATAGTATTTAAATAAGGGTAAGTTTCAAAGGTAATTTCTATTTATTGCAAATATGCCCTTGGTAAAATTGATACTTTATAACAAGTAAGTTAAAATTAAAATCATCATTTGAAAGAAGAAAATTCAGATTATTTTACCATCTGAAGTTTCTTTTATGAATGAAGAAAATTTAATTTTTCCCCCCTAAAAACAAAACTGAATTTCCAGTTATTGCTTAATGCTTTTTTCCTAATTCCTAAATTCCTTTTTTAAGCTTTTAATTTTTTTATTTTGAAGATGTGAGGTACAATTCAGGGTTAGGTATACAAATGTTCATTATTCAGGTACCCTTGTTGATGAGGTGTGCTTCTTCTACCCTGGTTGTTTCCCATTACTGCCAATCCTACTTCCCCACCACCCTCCTGGCAGTTTCCTGCTACTGATAATCCTTTTCTTATAGTATTACAATAATTGTTCAAGGCCTGTTTATGAGTGAGAACATGTGATACTCAGTTCTTTGTTTCTGTGAAAGATCACTCAGTATTATAGACTCTAAGTCCATCCAGGTTGCTGTGAAGTTCATGATTTTGTTCTTCTTTATGGCTGCATAATATTCCATCGTGTATATGTACTACTTTTTTTTTTTAATCCAGTCCTCTTTTGATGGGCAGGAGGATTGGTTTCATGTTCTTGCTACTATGAACAATGCTGTGATAAACATACACGTGCAGGTATCTTTTTTACAGAGTGATTTGAGTTCTTCCAGGTATATTCCCAGTAGAGGGATTGTGGAGTCGTATGGAAGACAGATTTTTAGATCTTTTAGGAATTGCCACACTGTTTTCCATAGAAGCTGTACTAGTTGACACTCCACCAACAGTGTAGAACTATTCTCTTTTCACTGCATCCTCTCCAGCATCTGTTGTTTTTTGAGTTATTGATGGTAGACATCCTGACTGGAGTTAGGTGGTATCTCAGTGTAGTTTTAATTTGCATTTCTTTGATGACTAGTGAGGCTGAGCATTTTTTCATGTACTGTTGACTGCTCGTATTTTTTCATGTACTGTTGACAGGATCTTTTGAGAACTACCTATTAATATCTTTTGCCACTTTGTAATGGGGGAGAGTTGCATTCTTGTACACCAACAACAGGCAGGCAGAGAACCAAATAAAAAATCACAATTCTGTTCACAATAGCCACACACATACACACAAAAGAAATACCTTGGCATCTTCTTCACCAGAGAAGTGAAAGACCTTTACAATGAGAGCTACAAAATTGCTCAAAGAAATAGAAGAAGACAAAAACAAACGGACAAATAGTCCATGCTCATGGATAGGAAGAATCAACATTGTTAAGACATCCATCCTACCAAAGTCAATCTACAGATTTAATGCAATACTCATTAAATTACTAGTATCATTCTTCTCAGGTCTGGAAATGACAATTAATAAATTAACATGGAAACATTAACGACCATGAACAGCCAAAACAATCCCTAGCAAAAGAACCAAAGCAGGAGGTATCACACTTCCAAACTTGAAACATTACTATAAGGCTACACTAATCAAAACAGCCCAGTGTTTGTACAGGAATAGTCATGTGGACTAATGGAAGAAGATAGAGATTCCAGAAGCAAAACCTAATTTCTCAGCCAACCCATCTTTGAAAAAGCCTCCACCACCAACCACTGGGGATAGGAGAACCTATTGAGTAAATGGTGCTGGGAAAACTAGCTGACCACATGCAGAAGAATTAAACAGGATCCCTACTTATCACCAACACAAAAATCAACTCCAAATGGATCAAAGACCTAAATGTAAAACCTCAAACTATAAGAACCTTAGAAAATGCAGGAACTGGGTTTGGTGGCTGGGCCTGTAATCCCAGCACTTTGGGAGGCTGAGGTGAGTGGATTGCCTGAGCCCGCGGGTTCGAGACCCACCTGGGCAACTTGGTGAGACCTCATCTCTACAATAAAATAAAATAAAAAAATTAGCTGGGCATGGTAGTGCTCGCCCAAAGTTCCAGCTACTTGGAAGGCTGAGGTGGAAGGACCGCTGAAGCCCAGCAGGTCAAGGCTGCGGTGGCCGGGAGCAGCCACTGCACTCCAGTCTGGGTGACAGAGACAGAGACTCCAACTCAAAAAAAAAGGAAAAGAAAAGAAAATGCAGGAGACACCCTTATGGAAATTGGAACTGGAAACCAATTTCTGATCAAAGCCCCAAATGCTCATGCCATAAGAGATAAGATAGACAAATGGTACATCATGAAAATGAAAAGCTTCTGCAAAGCAAGAGAAACCATCAAGAGAGCAGGGAGACAGCTCACAGAATGGGAAAAATTATTTGCCAAATGTATCTGACAAGGGTCTAACTTCCAGGATCTATGATGAACTTCATACTTTAATGTTAGGTTGTATCTATCTGTTATCTATGTAACCTTATGTTTGTTTTGCATTTTACTGAATGGACCAGACTCAAAGAGAGACAAATACCAAATGTGCTTCTCTTTTTGCTCGTGAACATTTTCTGTCACATCTCCATTCCTCATTCTTCAATAATATTTTAAGTGGATCCATCATTTTCAGTGATAAAGGATTCCAGTCATGTTTAAGTTAAAAGTTCAAGATCACATCCCATATAAAACTTCTTCCTCTTTCCAACTCAGACTCCCTCTCCATCATCATTAGTGTGTCTTCAAATGGAGAAGGGTGGGAGAAGGTTTATTTGTTCTTCTACTCTTCCTTGCTTTTAACCTCCACAGTTCCATCACTTTGATGCTTCTGAGTTTCCTTTTTTTCCATAGTTACCAAATCCATGGCATGCAAGTTGAGCCCTCTTAAGAACACCTTACCAATTGCTTTTGATGCATTGGCATGAAACTAAACTTTTCTTCAGCACAACAAGTTTCAGTCAAACTTGGGAGGGAAGCACCAACTTCTCCTTCTTGCAGACAACTTCAAATTCTGTGAGCAACGTCTTTGGAGTGTCCTCTTTTGGAGCTCACTGGGAGGTGGGGCAACACTTCTTTTTTCTTCTTCCTTGGGTCAACTTACTATCACCACAGACTAATTCTTCTAAATATACTTCATCTTTTGCAGATATGGGCTGGACAGAGTTATAATCAGTTGCTATCTCTCAGCAATTCCTGGAGAGAGAGGTCTGTCAGCTTCTTGGTCACTCTCTTCAGAAGGCAGAATTCCTACCTATTGTCCTCAGCTTTGAGTTTTAGCCGAACTTCTATAACTTGTTGGATATACATATTCCTGGGTTTTCCAGAATTTAAACAGAAATCAATTTTATTTCTCTTTCTTTCAATCCTGATCAAAAATTGGGGTAGGGAATCCCTTGATTTTGGGGGATCGTTTTTAGGTGATGTTGGTGTAGTTTAATAATTACACAATGTTTTTAATGTCACAGTTCCAATCTTACCTTATTTAAAGCTTTTCTCTTCCACTGTGCGAGCATGTTAAGAACTCATACATCATGCTATGCAAAATGGTGGGAGAGTAGGTGTCTCCTATTGCTGATCTTTACTAAAACAGACTGTGTTAGTCAAGGTGGCAAGTGAGTGGCATGGAAAGTAACAGTATTTAAGTGACCCTCATAAAAGTTGGCCTCCCGAGAAAAGAGGATCCCCAGCACTAAGATGACATGTGATGGACTTCAGAGCCTTGAACCTGAGGGCATGTACTGGCAGCTGGGGCATGCACTGCTCACATCCGGGAACTGTGCAGAATGAAAAATCCTTGGGGATGTCTGCACTAACTAAAATTTAGTTAGAAATCATTAACAAAAATTTACTTTTAATTGCCATGTGTTATGAAGTCGAACAATTGAAACTAATCATAACTCAAAAATTATTTCAGAATTTAGAAAATATTTGAACTAAATAATAGTTAAAATATATATCAATACTATGGATATAGCTAAAGCAGTACTTATAGGAAAAAATACAGCCTAAGATGCATATTTTTGGAAAATACTTCTTAAGTATAGAAGAAATACAAAAGAAACAATGAAAAATATTTTTGACAAACTTTTGGCAAAATTGATCAATAACACAAGAAATAAGTCAGAAATATATTTTAAAGCTATTATGGTACCATAATTTAGAAACATGCATGTTAGAAAGATAACAGACTACCATAATAACTTTATTAGCTAGAACCTGAAAACTTAGTATAGCTGAACATATTTCTAGAACAATTACTAACAAATCTGAATCAGGAAGAAATCGCATAATCATCTTATATCATAAGAGACAAAAATTTTCAGTTAAATATTTATATTCACAGAAACACATTCATATGAACAAACAAGACAAAGACAACACATGGTGAAATTAGTTTTATAGATAAATTCTTCCATACTTTCAAAGAGTAGATGATTATGATCTTAAAAACAACAAATGCCAATTGTGTGTCTTTCTTCTCAATGCAGAGAAAAGTGACATTATATTGACAGACTTAAATCAGACGTGGAAGTATTTATACCATAGCAATAGGCAGAGGTTGCAAGTTAGAGCTTTGAGGACAGTTAATTATTTACCCACATGTCATTGGATGGGGGAACTTGCCTTACTTTGGATTATATTATAATCAAAACAATATGATATTTACACATAAATTTACAAGTATATCAGTGAAACAGAATATAGAGACCAACAGTATACGTGAAAATTACACTATGTCCAGGTTCGTTTTGCAATTCAGTCACAAAAGAATGTCTTATTAAGTAGATGGCATTAATGTAACTAGCCATTCTTTAACAAAATCAGAGATAGACCCCAAGCTTATACTACAGACAAAAATAAATATCAGTTAGATTAAAGCTTATAAAAATAACATGATAAAAGGAAGAAAATTTACAACTAATTTTATACGAAAAAGGATGAAAAAATTTTGACTATCTTAAATTTTAAAATTTATGTGACAAAAGTCAGCTAAGCAAACTTTAAAAAACCTTAGAAGATAATATTTGTAATGCAGTAGAAACATGTATTAGTCCTAGCATAAATGCTTTTTAAAATGTATAAATAAAAACAATCTTATAGGAAAAAGCAAATAAATAGTATAAATAGGCATGATCAAAGAAAAAATATAAATACCTAAGAAAATTGTGAAAATGCATGTAATTGAAAAGTAGACAAATAAATAAAATGAAAGCAATCGTTTAATATTACTTTTACCTTTCAACCAAAATTGAAGAAATGTGGGATACAGAGAAACTACCTCTTGAAAATATAGTGTGATATAAATGCCTCCAGAGTTTTTTGGAAAGCAATTTCACTATAGTTATCAAAGTAAACATATACATACATTCTTTTGGGAAGGCATTTTTTCCATGGAACTCTCATATTTCTTTACTTCTTAAAAGAGGAAGCACTAATAACTTTTATTCTGAAAGATGTTTTCAAGGACACCTCCACAGTGAAGAACTTTGGGAGACAGATAGTGTCGCCTTCTGAAGCAAAGAGCAGGTAAGTTTACTAATAAATTTAAGAGATTCAGGCTGCTTAAGTTCAGGTTCTTTTGCTGTAACCTGATCCACTATAGGTGCCTGGTCCTTATTACCCTTTAGGAATTGGGACTTAGAGAACCAGTGCAAATGCTGTTGCTATAACTAATAAACTGTCCGTTGTCTCTTACCAATAAATCTTGTATCTTCTTCCATGAAATTTTTTGAGGATAATTTTTTTAAAGTTTTCTTAGAGATGGAGTTTAGCTATTTTACCTATGCTGGTCTCAAACTCCTGGGTTTAAGCAATCTCCTCACTCAGTCGCCCAAGTAGATGGGATTACAGATGCACTCCATTGCACCAGGACAGCATGCGTGAAATTGTGGCAGACTACCTTGTTAGCTTGCAAGAAGAGAGAAAATCTCAGACTCTTCACAGTTCTTGACAACTTTGACCTAGCAATCACATTTTTAAGAATCTATGCTACAAAAATAAATATAATCATGCATAAAACATAAGAAGAAAACAAAGATAAAACCTGGAAACAATCTGGATATTCATCCATATTGATATGAAACAATAATGTAGTTATTTTATTAAGGAAGCATTAAAAATGCAATTGAATCTATATCTTTTGAAACATAATTGTTTTCACCTAAAGAAAACAAGTTTACAGCAATGTGTTTAATCTCAATTTTTTTTGTAAATCAAAACAAAATGAAACCATGAAAACCAATCTAAGTATTTGAACATGGAGCAAGGTATAGCATTTGTTATTCTTGGTCAATTGAGAAGAAAACACTTTTTTTTAAAACCTCTACCAATTATTTCCTATGAATGTTTCAATTTTCTCTCTGCAGGTAGCTTATCTGGGGGGTTCTGGTCAAAAATACCCCAGACAAGGCTATGTCCACAAGGTTACTTGTGTCCATTAGAGCCAGGTCAAATCTTTGCTTCAGCCCTGGTAGGTCTGGCATCTTTATGAGAAATTTGGTGTGCACTTAAGAGTCAAGTATTTACTAGGTCAGTATTTACTAGGAAGTTTAAAACATTTTCTCAATTGAGTTAATTGGCATAATGATGCACAAATCTGGGTTTCAGCCTAGAACATTGAGTACTAAATGATGCACTCCCCAAAATTGAAATTTCCATCTCAGTGTGGTCTCAACACTCTCCCTTTTATTTTCTGGTAGTAGTCCAAAAACCATCCCTGCTCATCATGCTGGGTCCAGATATTCCCTTTATTTCTTCCTTCAGCATTTAGGGAGAGTTCATGAAAATACAATAAGCCTCTCAGATTGAGGGTGATGATTTACATCTGAAATCCAACTGGGTATGACACCTTGGCTTTAAACCTTGGATTTTACTCCCATTACCACCATCAAATATAACACTTTAAAATGTTAACCTGTGTGACTCAACTCCACTGTTGAAAGGAAAATGTCCTGGAAAGCAAGAGAATTTTCAAAATAACACAATAACGGGAACACTTGGTTCCCAACAAGACTTAAAAGCTGCTAGGTTTCCTTTCATAGCCACTTGACTTACCCGAAATTGTGCTGAAGCCCATCATTCTCCGTGTCATAATTTTTCTACATTTCACATTTTCCTCATACTCCATTGCCTTCTATTGCCCTTGCAAAAGCCAAAATACTAGGTCTAATAAGAAAAGTCATCCACAGAGCAGAGGAGATAGGAAAGAGACCAAAATGGGATAAGGGAGAGGATTTTACTTTATTTTATTTTTTTTGAGGGTAAGGAAAAAGAAGGCTGGGAACACTTACAGGTTAATGATTTTTATCCTGATACAGAGATAATTATACATTCGTCTTTTTCATATTACATTGAGAATATATTGATATGAGGAATTGAAGCCAGTAGCAGATCCTTGGCCATCCAAAAATCTATGATGAACTAAGCTACACCGCAGACACTGCTCTTATATACCAGAGCAAGAGAAACCATTTCTCTTAAGGTACTAATGGAACAATATTACCCTTATTCCTCCATTAGTACTTGTCTGATGAATAAATTCTGGAACTTACATTTCCAGTGATACAAGGTAGCTGTTGACAAAAGTGGGTGAAATAAAGCACTTTGAATCAGATATAAAATCAGTGGCTAAAAAGATACAGGCCTGACAGATTCCTGAAGGAGGTGAATTTTTCTATTTTTTTCACACATACTTTTTGGGAAAGAAAGGTAACTGAGCTATTTCAGATTTCAGAATAAACTCGTTAGTTATCATAATTAAATGGCCAAATAATGGAAACACTAGAATCCTTCTTGATCTTGCAGTTCCATACTCAGTTAAAAATTGTGAAGCAATAAAAGTTTCATTAGAGTCGATACACATCAACCAAGCCTCCACCCCAAAGAAGGAAGGACCCTGAAAGCAGCCAGATATACAGTAAAGGGAACAATGGATACTTCATAGAACTTTTGTTTTATTTTTAAATAAAAACCTGATAAATAACAGTGTCTTATGAGCTTTCTACTGTCTGAAAGATAAGTCAATAGACAGTAGCAAAAGCAGCAGTAAAACTGACAAAAATGGGTCTTATGGAGAGACTGTGTAGCATAAAAGATAAAGATTATAGCAGAGAAAACGTATTTAGAAAAAGTTTCAGAAAAACAATTTAGAAGGTATCTTTTTTCTCCTTTCGACAAAATTTGGAAAAACATAAACTATGTGAACTAAGAAATAAAAGACAAGATGATAAAACAACAGACAAACAAAAATGGAGCTAAGAGGCATATGTACAGTTAAAAGTGAATGAAGTGAATAAGATAACGGTGTTTAAATTAATATACTCACACATTTTACCGATGCACCTTGTTTTAGACTGTCATGTTTCTTCAAAGTTCATGTGTTGAAACTATAAACCCAAACATGACTATATTTGGAGAGACGGCCTTTAAGGAGATGATAAAGGTTGAATGAGGCCATAGGGGTAAGTCCTAATCCAATGAACGTTGTGTACTTAGAAAAAGAGGAAGGGATGCCAGGAGTGAGCCTGAATGGAAAAGACGCCACTGGGGACGCAGTGAGTAGGTGGCTGTCTATCAACCAAGGAGAGAGACTTCACCAGAAATGCAGTAGTTTAATCTTGGACGTCCTACCTCCAGAACTGTAAGAAAATAAACTCCTGTTATTGAAGCCACCCAGTCTGTGGTATTTTAATATGATGACACTCCACACAGACTAACACCTCAAGCTATAACAGGCAAAGCTGAAACTGTAAGAAATTTAAAAAATAGTATGAAAGAATAACTGTAGATTCTTATTCAGAACATGAAGGAAAATAAAAACCAATCTAAAGAAGGTAGAGGGGAGATGTAAGACTTGAGAGACAAAGAATAGGGATCCAACGTATATATATTGGGTATACTTTTTGATAAGGAAAATGTAATAAATATTTTAAAATATTAAGAGGACTCATCTAAACTGGAGAGATTACAGACAAAAATGACTCTTTATAAGCAAACATATTTAGATAAATCTAGTCTTACAATATTGTATAATTTCAAGAATAAAGAAGTAATTCTATGTTTCCTAAACTGTATGTCAAGATGCTTTGGGCACTAACGTGAACTCATAGGGACACAATGGGATAGTTTCAATTTTGGAGGGAAACACAGGAATACAGGAAGTCTTTTGTATACTATGTTATCACTAGCTTAAGGTAGTTCATAATTTTAATTTTGGATTGTACTACATTACTTTTTATGATGTCGTATCTTTGTGAAACTGAAATTTTGGTAAGTGCTTTGATGATAAAATCATACCATTATGTAACAAGAAGCAAAATTGAAGTTGTCTCATCTGATTCAAAGGTTTGAGAAGTTGTGCTGTGATTCACAGGCACACATATTATTGTGATTATTGAATAATTTAAGAATGGTTATTAAGTAATATTAACTTACTTAAGGATGCCATGAACCAAGGAAGTTTGAAAATCCCTCATTAAGCAAAAGAACATTTGAAAAGAAAAAAAGAGAATACAAAACATTTATCATAAAAATAATAAAAACAGCTCTTCTCAGTTTTCTCTGACAAAAGAAAACCCCAGATGGCTAAAACAGTTTGTTAATATATGGCCAAATAAATCTCATTGATTTTCAACATTTTTTTTTTGGTGAGAATATGCTCATGGTGTACATTTTCTTGGTTCTGAATGTCTGCTATTGCCTTTTTGTTAGAAGGAACTATGAAAAGATATTAGCAAAAGATATGTTTAAACTAAACAAGAAATAAATAAAAATGACTAAACTAGAGGAAGGAATTATGATACAAATGTATGTAAGGCACAATTATTTGCATATATGGTTTCAAATCCATTTAAAGGACAAATAAATGATTTAAAAGCAAACTAAAATATTTAAAAATAAAATATATTTCTACAATCCTACTATTTCCAGATGATAAATACTAATATAATTAATACAAACATTTTATCTTTGAATCTCTATTAAAATTTCTTTCTTTCTTTTTTTTTTTGTTTAGGCTTTGTTGAGAGAATGCCATGGGCCAAGTCCTAAGGTATTGAATCAATTTCCTAACATGCAAAAATTTTCTGCAGCATTTTATTTGCCCTTTAGCTTATTTAGAGAATAAATTTTTAGAAGATAGAGTAATTTTCACCTTTGTCAACATATGATCATAAACTGAAAGGAAAAGAATCCAAGTGAATGTAATTTTATTTGATTTTTGAGATTTCAAAGGAAAATAAAAACATAGGCAGCAAATTATGTAGCAAAGTAGAGAAATATGTAACAAAACATCTGACTTTCATTCAGATTCAGTGTTGGGTTTAGTAATAGAAATTTATGGAATAAAAATAGTAGAAAAACACAAACAAAAATTAATATTTTTCTAGTTACTTTCAAGTACTGAAACTTTTGTTCTGTGTATTTTAATGATCTTATAAATATAAATTGTAAGTGGTTAAGCATACACACTTGGTCTTTATTTTACAGAACTCACTTATCAAATTGTTTTGTTTAATATTTCTAGGTTATCATTAGCTATCTTCCAACCAAATAAAAGTACTATGGGTGAAAACAAATTATCTCAAATGTACAGATTTGTTTTAAATTCAACAACGCAAATGTCAAAAATTATTGCAGAAAACTAGAAAAGTAGAATATCAAGTTAATAATGAAAATAGGGCTTTACTCGAGTAATTTTGGAATCAGGCAGAGATGAAGTAATTTTGGAAGGTATGGATTGGTTTTTTCAGGTTTGTGACTTATATGGTCTTGCCCAAGTTAGAGACCTGTTATGTCCTCTTCAGAACCTTTTCCTACCTATCCTTTGATTTGTTTAAGAACAATTTCTGGGTTCTGCTGTTACTACTCTTTTTACTTTGGAACCCACCATGTGGTTCTTTAACAAAGAAAGAATGCTGAAAATATACATATAATTTTCCTTTCTAAAATATGACACTTTAGTGAAGCTCAGTTTCGTGGCAGATGCCTTACTAATGCTTTGAGATATTTTATGGGCAAAAGGAAACTTCACAAATTTATATGTATATTGTTCCATGGACCATTGTAAATCGACCACTAAATCAGGCCCATCTTTATCAGAGTACTCCTCTGAGTGTTTCATAGTTATGGAATACATGGAGATTGTTAGCATATTAGTATCAGATAGACCAGTGCTTTTCAAATGTTAATGTGCCTAAAAATTACTTAAGGAATTTGTTAAAATGTAGATTCTAGTTCAGTAGATATGCAGGAATCCGTAGATACTGCTGTTCCATAGACCTTGAGCAGCGAGGATATGTTGAAAATCAAGTATAAATGAAAATGGACAACTTTGAAAAGCCTTGTGAATCAATATGAGAGCTTTTAATGCTATCTTGAAAGCTACAGAAATTTGATCTGTCATGACTAGATTTTTATTTTAGAAAAATTACTCTGGAAATTCTTTGGAGCATATTCTAGTACTAGAGAAACTACCTAAGAGACACTAAGTAATCCAGTTATCTAGGCAGAGCCAGATTAAAGTCTACTGGTCTAGGAACCACAGAGAAGCAATCTATAGAAGACACTAAACTTGAAAAAAATACGCCATAGATGCCAGTTAAGCCAGGTTTCCACTTGTGACTTTATATAACTGGTGAGATGTAAAGTGATCCTGCTCCTAGCAATGTGTACTATACTTTTGAACAAAGATAGTATAGCCTGTTTTGCTTCTCCTCGCCAATGATTTATTGAATATTGCTGGAGCATGAAGGTGCACATTGTAAGGAGCAATTGCAGATCTTATATGTGACCATGACATCAGCCATCAAGAAGTCTCTTAAAAATAGAAGTTTCTTGTTACCATCTGTTTCCTTTTAAACTGGAATGCATAGGATAGTACAATAAAATGGAAATAAGCATTATATTTATTGTTTAAATATAAACCTTTAAATATACCTACCAAGACATGGTCTAGTTTATAAAACTGCTATATTAAATAATACATTTTTAATTTATCAAAGTAAAGTTTTCTAGATCCCTAGAAAATATGAGAGGCTAATTTTATCTTATGATGAATGAGGGAGAGTTTGAAGTAAAATAAAATTCCAAATAAGTAGAAATACAATGTTATATTACTAAATATAATCAATCTTTTATTTAGAGCACAAAGAAAGAGCTATGTAAATTAGGTTCTGAATGCCAACACAATTTAGACATTGAACCAATGTTTAGAGAATATTTCTTTGAAGGGGCCAAAGTAATGGCCTTGTATTTTCTCTTGTCGGTAGGACAGCAGGTGGGGTTTTGAAAACATTTATAAGAAATTTTCAGTAAAATATGGTATTTTTTATTATAAATATGTGGGGTACAATTCAGGGTTAGATATACAAACATTGATTATGCAGGTACCCTTGTTGATGAGGTATGCCCCTTCCTCCCCTAGCAGTTTCCCTCAACTGCCAATCCCACGCCCCCTTGCCTGACAGTTTCCCATTACTGCCAAATGCTTTAAAATATTATCTCTTTAGCCGGGCTCAGTGGCTCAGCCTGTAATCCCGTGCCTTTGGGAGGTTGAGGTGAGCGAATTGCCTGAGCCCGTGGGTTCGAGACCCGCCTGGGCAGCAAGACCTCATCTCTACAATAAATCAAAAAGTCAGCCAGGCGTGGTAGCGCATGCCTGTAATTCCGGCTACTCGGAAGGCTTAGGCGGAAGGATTGCCGGAGCCCAGCAGATCGAGGCTGCGGTGGCCGGGAGTGGCCACTGCACTCCAGTCTGAGCGACAGAGTGAGACTCCAACTCAAAAAAAAAAAAAAAAATTATCTTTTTTTAAGAATTCAAAGGATATAGAATTTTGAGAAATATAGTATTTTTACTTACGTGCCTTTTTTCTTTCTAATTCGACTCCCAATTTTTAAAAAGTAAATCATTAGATGTATTTGTTGCTTTTTAGGGGTGTTATATTAGGTACAGATTTTTACATATAGTAAATATATTTATATATATTAGCTTGTCCAACTGCTTTGGTGGAATAATTGTTATGGATTATACTGGGGCGGTATATATGCAAAATCTATATTTTAAGTAAATTTCCCATAACTGGAGTGAGTTTTCCCAGTATTTGAAAATTCTCCACTTTATATAACTGTAGGAACATTAGATATCAGTATGTGTCATCATTGATGATGTAATATTACAAAGGAATTTGTTTTTCACAGATTAATGTTAAAGTATACTATCTTAGTATAGTCTTATTTGTCATTTGTGTTGCTTCATTTTTCTGTTTTAAAATTTTTACTTCCCTTATAATTGTGTTTGTTACTGATTTCTAAGAGATCATTTATGATTAAGAATGTTAACATTTTGTCAGACATTGCAAATGAAATATACCATGCTTTTTTCCTGTTAAAAAAAGAAATTAAACAATAAAAGGAATCAGATCATGGAGAAGGATAACTTAGTCTCCTTTATAGTTGCCATTGTATGTAGAATCCTAGCTATAACATAAATAGGAATTTTGAAGCTTTTTTTTTTTAATTGAATAGACATTTGAAAACTACTTCTGGATGTTTTCTCTTCTTGGTGATCTGTTTTCTCTTCCTGCACATTTTCTACTATTTTTAGTGCCAGTAAAGGATGGGGTGGGGGGTGTGTGTGTGTGCAAGTGAGTAATCCTGGGGTAAGAGAAGATTATGATGTCTGGGATGGTACTATTATTCAGGAAGAGAATGTAGAAGTCTTTCATGAGAAAAGCCAAGGGGTGCAAGGGAATCCATACAACTGATATTAAGGGGTTATACTTAGTTTCACATTTGGAAATTTGGGAAGAGGTCATTTCAAGTGTGCATTAAGGTATCCACACTAATTGAGAAGCGATGAAAGTACATTCAGACATAAAAAAAAAAAAGAAGTAGTGCTCTTCCATACATATGCTTTATAAGCTCCCATGTGGCCCATAAAAGGTTTAGAAATTCCCATTGGGAGTAGGGAAAGAAGGTGAGTTGGAAATCTTCAGACTTCTTACATGGGCTTCGACAAAAAGGGGCAATGTGACTTCAGAACAGAGACAAAGTTCCACTGCCTTGACAGAAGTCAAACTGAGGATATGACCAAAATCATGGTGGATCGAGTCAGGAAGGGGACAGTAGGCTCTGAGTTGAATGAAGGGGCAGGTTACAAGATTCACTGACTCTTGACTTATGGAAGGGATGCCTGCAGGGTGCCAGTGACCAGGAAGGAAAAGGCCATTGTGGTGTTGTAAGAGCAAGTGGAGACTTGGAGCACAGGACAGTGTCCTGCACATGTCTCCAAGGGTCAGGCCCCCCTTTTGATATGATTACCTGTAAGCATTCCCATATTCCCAGATGTCATCTGGAATTGGAACCTAATTTAAGGTGGAATTACTTTAGGAAATGATTGCATCTTAAAAGTAACTATACCTTACATTATTTTAAATACATAATTAGTAGTAATTTCTTTGTGCTTTACTTGATTAAAAGCCAAAACAAATGTGACATCTTAGTGTTCAGTTGAAGAAGTTTTGTTTCCTAACCTTTGAATTTAAAAAAGTTCAAAACAGACTCAAACCACTCGTTCAAGAAAGTTAAGAATGATCTTCCCTAGCCCAGTAATGAGTATATGTGTATCATTATGCCTATCTTGCATGGTAAAGATAAGTGAGCATACATGTGAAATAGGATATAATATCTAAGGATATTAAAATTGTCCATATTTTTCAAATTCATTAACAATTGGGATTCTGGACAGTGCTGCTATCTATAATTATTTTCTTTCTGTAGCCTGTTGACTTGATACTTTTCACATTATGGAGAATTTTAAACATTTTAAAATATCTTTCAGTAGAAATTGGTTTATTTGTTATTATATCTTCCTTTTTGTGTAGGACTTTAATTTTTTACATGAATATGGTTCTAAAGGAACATGAGAAGTGTGGATAAATGACTCCCTTTAGGGACTTGATAAGGCAACTCCTTAGTGCACTGGAACAATTCGTTTGCTAAATGGCCCCTCACTGTTCTGTGAGCTGTTGGTTCTGCTCTTATGTAAGTTCAGCTTGTTTAGTTCTAGTGTTAACTTGATTTTGGTCATTTCTCTTAATCTCCTTTCATAGCATAAAAATGTTCATTCAGACACTTAAAAATCCTGTAAAAGACACATCAAACTTATTTTATTTTGTTTTTAAAGCTGGTTTCCTTAGAGTCTTTCTCTTATCTGTGAAATAAGAATTGAATGAAGAGAAAACCCTTTTTTTGATAAATGAAAGAAGCAATTTTGGTTGTTTTAATGTCTTTATTATCTATGGCTAATATTTCTCTAAATAACTGAAATGTAAAAGAACTCTTAGATTTAGAAAGTTCTCAATATGTACTTAGTATATTTTTTAGAGAGAGTGTGTTGTATACTGTTTTTGTTCAAAATCTTTTCCTCAGAAAAATAATAGCAACATTGACTAGAAATAAAATGATGCAGAGGTTAAAAGGCTATTGTGAGATGTAATTTTCTTACAATAATTAATAAATGCATGTTTACATTCAGTTGTCTTTGTCAATTATAGTAGAAAATTTCTTGAAAATAACAGAAAGATCAGTACCTGTTACATGCTAAACAGTGAAAGTCATGCCAACTGCGTTTCTAGGCACCAACACCAGACGGCACTAAAACACTGCAGTTAGTTGTGTGGCTGCCAGTCGAGGTGGTATTCACAGCCTGTTCTATGCACAATGCATGTTCTGTACATATTGCTAAATTGAGGAAGTGACAGAGAAGGGCAAATTGTAGCCACATTTAATTTTAGATGATGTTTAAACACCGGGTATATTCTGTTTTCTTTCTGCACATGGGAGGGAACTCTCCACAGGTGAGCTCAAGAATGCATTTTGTTCCCTTTTGTCTCTTGTTCTTGATGGCAAGAATTAGTGGTTGGGTGCTTGAGATGGAAAGAAAGAAATAGCTGGCTGTATCTGTTTAAAATAATCACTAGCCATGAAAATTAGGAGAGTGACAAGAAGTGAAGATCCTCAGACAGAGGCTCAGGGATAATTTACAAAGATTAGCAGTGTGCATGCTTGGAGCACAGAGAGGGAGAAACAATTTTTGAAAATCCAGAAAAATGTAAGAACAATTTTTCTTATTTTTCTCTAATGCCATTCCTTTTGAAAACTATGAAATGGCAAATTTTGAGATTGATGTTATGATCGATGCAAACATTTTTTAACAAGAACAGACATTTTTGTACCATGCTGCTGCTTGAGTTGGACTATAGAGTGAGAGATCACTGCTGCATTATGGATGGGAAATATGTAATGGAAAGTAATTGCAAAGTTAGACATAATTCCATAACTGCTCTTTTATTGACAGATGTAGTTAATAATAAGACAACCCACAAATAGCTGAGTATTGTCATATGTGTGTGTGTGGGGGGGGTTGTGTATATGTGTATATATACACACACATACCCACACACTGGGGTGCCAAAAATGTATACATATTTTAAGAGATGTTCACTGGAATCAGAAGTGTCTAAACATTGATGGTAACCACTCTGAGCACCTCTTGTAATTGAAGGAGTCAAATGTGATTTGTCTTCATATTTTGATATTGGTATATGAGTATTGCAATTTTAATAGTTTTTTCCTTTCTTAAAATGTGCGTGTGTGTATTTATATATGTATATGTGTGTGTGTGTGTGCATATATATATTTATATTTATATTTATATATTTTTTATTTTTTTCCTGACTTCCTTGAGGCCCTATCAAAGGATAAATCAACAGGACTTGACAACCACTGATCATTGATGGTGACAGTCTATGCTTGGGTCCCTGGTAGAGTACTGCTCTCTGTTCTCTGAGGTTATTTAAAATTCTGCAATCATATAGTTTTATGACAACAAAAATCATTTGATATCAATTATGAAGATGTCATCATGAATACTGATTCATTTAACTGTCTTTAGATGTAAATTTATAGGGATTAATTTGTTTCTTAATGACTGTGTTATATTGGATATTCTCAGAAAAAGTTTTTTAAAGAACAAAATGAATTCTAAAATATCAAAAATGTATTACTATTACATTTTTTGTTTATTAGACAAAATAAGAGAAAATAAAAAATATAAATTTGTGACATTAAAACTAAATAAACAGGATTATTTGTTTATTCTTGGACAAGAAGTTATTTCTTTTTTTAAGGTATATAATAGTTGAGAATTTCAAAAGAAACCTATACCTAAGGAATGATATGCTTTAGATGCCCTTTACTTCTAAACTTATTGCATGTTAATTTATTCACATTTATCACCAATTATACAAAAAAAACTACTTAAAATTTTGTAATCTCTCTCTGTATTCCAATAATCCATAACAAAAAATAAAGAACTAAGAATAGGAAAAATTTTTGTTGTTAGATGACACATGCTTCTGCAAATTTTGCAGAAAGTAAGTGATAACAGCACTATTAATTTTGTTAATATTAAAACAACACAAATGCTATTTGATAGTGAAGAGAGAGTTTCAAATTTATTTCTGTTTTTTTCTGAAAATGGAAATGTTGTATAACCAGTTAATAGTTTACCAACTTTCAGAAGATAATATTCAATAATAAACTTTATACAGCCACCAATGAAGAGAAAAAAAGCATTCTAATTTTCTTGTTTTTAGTCTGCATATTTTGGGGCACAATTTCTTATGACAAGGCTTGGAAAAGACCATGTTTCTCAAGATGGCTTCAAGATTATCTACTCGTAGTTATTCTATAAATATAAATAAAAATGCGAAGTAATTAGCTTTAATAAATTAAATTAGTATGATTGCAATTTTTGTTTTAATCAATGTATTCTTTTATATTGTATATATTTAGTTTTATGAATATATAGGTTATAGATAATATATTTGGTTTTCCTAAGCCAAAAGAGAACTTCAGAACCAACTAAACAACAAGTATTTATTGTATTTTGTTTCTCCTTATTACTGTTCCATATGATTTTATGATTTGAAATGTCTTTACTAGAACCTTTACAGATTACCATGAACTGTATACATACTTATCCTTGAATTTTGGTTCTAAGAAAAGGAAGTAATTGACAAGTATCTGAGAGTTGTCTGGCTGTTAGCACCTCAAGAAGGTAGTGAGTTGTGAGTAAATCATAAAAACAGAAAATAAAAGTTGCCATATGTGATATTGTGAAGAGGGAAATTGAAATGGTGGGTAACACTTAAATAAAAAATTAATATAACCTTATCCTTGAGGACTTGAGTATCTATATTTCAGGATTATTTTCTTAACTTGAAAAAATGATTTGAAAATAGCACATGAACTGTTAAGATGGATACTAACTGAATAGACAAGGATTTTGGAGAGAAACTGAATAATATAACACACACTGAAAATTTGAAAAACAACAAATATTTGTGATGGAATCCTAAGGGACTAGATTTTCCAGGTAGTCTAGAATTGTTCAATCTGATATGATAAAGTCAGGTCACAGGGATGCTTAGCATGAAACCCTCAAATGGTTTCCAGTCTCACTCAGTATAAAATCCAAAGTTGTCATAATCACCCACAAGATATGGCAAGATCTCTGAGCATACTGTAGCAGCAGCTACTTGTCTCTTCTTCACTTACTCCAGGACACCAATATGGGTCACCTTGCATGCTTCTATGTTCAGTACTCTCTAGTCTCACATCCCTACCTGGAAGATCCCACTTCCTGAAAAATATGTTCCTCAGACATTCTGGCAGCTAGCTTCTTCATGATATTTCAGTCTTTTTTGCTTGGATAACTCTTTATCAGTGAGACTTTTCCTGACAATCTTATTTAGAAAAACTTCCTCATGTATTTTTTTTTTTTTTAATTCATAGAACTTACTACCACTTGACTTAACCCTGCATTTTACATGTTTACATTTTATTGGTTATCTCTCTTGGTGTAAATGCCATATATTTTTACGCATATTGTTAAAGGTTATGTTTTTGGTACCTAGAATAATGCCAGGGACCCAGTGAATACTGAAAACATATTTATTACACATGGAAAGCTTATACTTTCTTCAAAATCATTTTAGTTTTTCTTTGCCTTTCAGTTTTTTGTTTTTTTCATATGATTTATTTTATTGGGTGAGTTGTGGTAATATGTTTGAATAATTTAGTCTAAAAAGTGAAGTTTATGTGTATTTAGTTGTTCATAGTATTTCTTCTGATGTCTGTGTGGTCTGTAGTGATGTCCCCTGTTTCATTCCAGATTTTTGATCACTTGTGTCTTTCTTTCTTTCTTTTTCTTTGCCAATCTCACCAGAGAATTGTTGCTTTTACTGATCTTTTCAAAGAATCAATTATTTGTCACATTGACTACCCCTTGGTTTTTCCCCTTAACGAGAGATGTTCCTTTTTACTACTGAATGAGGAGATAGGGATGAGTATTTTTCTTTCACATGTGATTTCCATTGACACTGTAGTAGGGTAGCCTAGTTACTACCTGGAAAAGGTTATAGTTCCAACTCTCTATGAGGCCTTCTTTGCCATTACCCTAGCAAGAAGAAGCCTCATTACTCCCTGATAGGGGTGAAAGTTCATGCTGGCCTCTTGGTCTGCATGAACACTGTGGAAAGGGTCTTATAATTAGCCAGCAGAGTAACAATACTGGCTACTTACTTGGCTTTCTCTGGCTCCTATGCCAAGGGTGTTGGAGTCCCTCTTCATGCTTCATAAGGATGGACATCTATGCTTCTTTCTTGGTCTTTGCTAACAGGAGGGGGCGCAATATTTTTTTTATTGTCTAAAAGTTTTCCTTCTGTAGTAATAATTTTGCCCATTTGGTACAGAAACTGTGATTTCTCTCAATTCATTGGCTTTGTTACAACTATCTTAGCCTAAATTTTTCAGTCAGGATATAGGAAGATAATGTAATACCACGCTTGTCAGTTGGGGTTCCTTTTGCCCCTGGGAGGGCATGTGGCAATGCATGGAGAAATTCAGGGTTTCTACAATTAAAGGAGCAAGTGTTACTAGCTTCTAGTGGGCAGAGGGTAGGATGCTGCTAAACATGCACAAATGCACAGACCATACTCTCACAATAAAGAATTGTTCTTGTCTAAATGGTCGTTAGTACCAAGATAAAGACATTCTACCACAACAGGGCTCATAACCCTTACTAGAGACACTGGTACCATTTAGCAAGTAATAGGTGGATTTACCTATCTGAAAGGGTCTCTTGGGAGAGAGTGTAGCTTTCAATTCAAAAGAGAGCATCAGTAGGAGCATTGCAGTCTGAGAGTCAGAATTGAAACATAATTATATGGAAGAAGCAACAGACTAATCACATGAATTGCATGAATAATAATATGCATAACAAGTGAGGTTGTGTAGCAACTGGGATTCTCATACATTGCTAGTGGGAATATAAATTGATGCAAACATTGAAAATTGCCTTGATATTACCTTGTAAAGTTGATGATGCACTTATCCTATGACCCAGAATTCAAGGTTTAAAAACACAGCCTAGAAACCCTTGCCTATTGGTGCTAGGAGACTCATAAACAATGTACAGAGCAGCGTTTTCATAATAGTTAAAAACTGGGAACAATACAATTTCCCTCAACAATAGGAAGTATACTAAATTATGACCCATTCATGCATGTGAATTCTATAGAACAATGAAAATGAGTGAGATACAGCTACATGCATTGGCTCTGAAAATTTCACAAATCTCAGTGACAGAAAGAAGTCAGTATTCAAAAAAAGACATACAATATGATTCTATTTATAAGCAGTTCAGCCACCTAACCCAGCTGATCATTGAAATCTCTTTGTTCTGATTTAGATTTAAAAGTAGAATTCTGACAATTAACTCAACTTATATTGCAAGCTGATGATACTCATGAGTATATCAGGAAAACAACTTAAGTGAATATGGTTGCATTCTGGGTTTATATATTAGTCATGGCAATCTTCAAGAAACAACCAGCAATCTATAGCTTTCTGCAATAGCAAAGCTCAAGATTCTTCTTGAACATGGTGCTCCTACATTTACTATGTTATACATCCCATCTATTAAATTGGTATTGTAATCTCTGCTATTACAGTGTTCTGCCTAGTATTACTACTTTACATTTGCAGAGAACTTTTTAATGTTTTCCAAGTGTATTCATTTATATTTTTTATTGTAACTTCATAATCCCATGGTAAAATAAACAGAAAAGTTATTTTCCACCTTTATTAACTGAAGAATAAATAGGCCAAGAGGTAAATTCAGGGAATTATTATGTAAGATTATGAGTATAGCACAATTTATGTGAGATTAAAAAATATATACACAAAACACATCAAATTTTTAGAAAGAGGCACAAAAATAAATTTATAAAAATGAAACATATTGAAAATGTTTGCTTATCATGACAGGGAGGTGAGTGGGAATTGAGAATAGGAGAAAAATGGAAGTAAATATAACAAATAAGAAGGTTCTAGTACAGACAAAACTAAGATGATTTGGAATGAACTGAGAAGATTGTTTTTATTATTGTTCATAATCACTAGCTACATTATTAAAATATAGCCAATATTAAGAACCAGATTTCCAGAATAAGATAAAATAAAATTTTTAAAAATTATTATTTAACCTGTACTTTTTACTATGTGCAAAACAATGCAGTAATAACTGAAAAGACTAGAATTTCAAGATATAATTTTTATCCTTGAAGTTCTTAGATCAAGTTTGAGATAAAATATTTCATTATAAGAATTATTTAAAATATAATAACATATTGAAATAATAGTTTACACTAACTATAGAATTGGTGCCTTAATGCTCAGTTATGTATTTGGCTCGCAAAATTTCAAATAACTGACTTAATTTAGCAATGATTATTATATATCATTCACATAAATATCGACTATGTGCCAGATTTTGAGATGTATCAGTTGAGAAAACAAACAGAAATTCCTTACCTCATGAGGCTTGTATTTTATCTGGATATATGAGACTAGACACAATAAACATAATAAGGAAAGCGCTAGGCATAAATTATTAGGACATAGTAAATACTTTGGGATAAAAATAGAGCAGTGAAGGTAGTTGAGAGAACTGAACCTGCATTCAGTTTTGGACAAGTTGCATTTGTAATGACTGTTAGACATTCTAGTGGAGATGTGGCTTAGGTAGTGGATACATGAATCTGAATTTCAGGAGAGATGTCTAGGCTAGGAACACAATTTAGGAGTTGACATTTATATTATTTTTCAGACCACGTTGCTATATAAACTTTCTAATGGAATGTGTGTAGCTAGAAGGAAACAAAAGTAGATATAATGTCCTGGAGGCCAAATAAAGTGTTTGGAGAAAGAAGTGATTAATGGAGTCAAATATTGCTGGTCTAGAAATGATAGAGATAACGGCATTATGAAGTGAAACCTTTTAAAAAAAGGTATTTTGAATGTGCTTGCCGAGTTAAAGGAAAACTTTCACATATGAGATGAAAAATAGAAGATATAATAAAATATGCCAACTTGGATTTACAAAGATAAAAAATACAATTTGCTTAAAAAAATTTACTCTTATCAACAGGGTGCCTGAATGAAATGTAATTGTACACCTAACCCTTTACCCCACAAAACCATTATAAAAAATATTGATAAAAAAAATTTACTCAATGGAATCCACAGCACATAAAAGACTGCAAAATACAAGAACGTTGAATTTGAATATGTAACAATGGGAGTATTCAAATTGAAAAAAAAAAAAAGAAATTAAAAGGAAAAAAAAATGAACAGACCCTCAGTGACCTGTGACACAATATTGCCTGGTATAGCATACATGCAATTGGAGTTCTAGAAGGAAAAAGAGACAAGGGAGATATTTTACTACTTTCCTGTTGTAGTGAAAGATTCTGACTGAAAACTTTCCTGTGGAGACATTTTCAGTCATGAGTTACACACCAATTTCTTTTGTCCCCTCAACTTCAAGTTTCCCTAAATGTCTTTTTGGAATCCCTCTCCTCAAATTTCAGAGGGTGTGAGGTTGGCATACACACTGAGGATTCTCCCCAAAGAATGCTTTCTACTGGCTTCTTCACTTCAACATTTTTATTTCCTCAAGGTGGCTAGAAGGTTGCATAACCTATCTTTAACCACCTCATTTGCAAGTCTAGCATATAGGGTATAGCAATTCATTTTGGAAGGCAGGAGTACTCATACTCATTGTTTTGTTCTAAGCTTTTTGAGACTCTTTCCAAATTCCTAAAGTAATTTTAAATGTAAATGTAATTTTGCTAATTCCTAAACAATTTATTACCATCAGATTGGGAATATAGGTTGGATGAAACCAACTATTTTAAGTTTCTTGGTTACTTTTATTAATGTTGTAAATGTGCTTTGCAATTCTTACAAATGTGATGAATGTAAATACAAACCGATCTCAATAGTTGAGTATAATCTCGTAGAATCCATGTAAATAATTTTGATGGTTACTAAATTCAACATTAATAGCTTAATCTTTGTGAACACAATGTAGCTGTTTCAGACATATATATAGATAACTTTAAAAGGTAAAGTTATCTGTATTCTTTTACTTGTATCACAAGAAAATGCCGTTCCAGATCCTATACTCCTCCATCTGCATTTTTATTTATCTTCAGACTTTTGTTTCTATATTATTTCTTTATCTGGAAAAACTTATCTCAAACTTGTTTTATGTGATCAAATATTACCCATTCTTTAAGTTTAGGTTTCAGTTATATGTCTCACTTTTTTCCCCCCAGATTTTCTGATTTGTCTATTTATTATTTTATTTCTTTGAATTTCTATAAAACTTCTATTTGAACTCTGGAACTTAGCCCTTACTATGAACCAGGACATATTGTTATGTTTCTTGAGCTTAACTATATAGATGTTCAGGAGCTGGATGGGTTACAATATAGAATGGCAAAGTGTTAGCAATGCAGATGGTAGGCTGGAAGCTCAGAGACCTTCCCAATGAATGACATTCTTGTTTTGATAAATTCAGCACCATTCAGCTTCTTCTCCACAAACACACACACACACCATTCCTTTCCCTCCATCATATTGCCACCTCCCCTCTAGGAACAATGAGAACATTATTAAACTGTGTCTCTCTCTCAGTTTTCTTTTCTACTTCTGGTTCACATTTTAACTTATTCCTTCATGCCATGGCATTAATAGCTCTAAATAATGTATGCAACCGTCTCTCTCTTGATTATCTAATTTTAATACTTCCTATTGCGTCCCTAAAAATAAAGGCGAGGAAATAAACCAAGATGAAGGAATTAACACACTTTAAAATATTTCCATTTTTATTCTTTCCTCATCTTCAAAATTTAATTATTTTATTTTTGTATTTTCAAGACATATGAACTTTCTAATCCATATTTGATACTTTATGCATAGTGCTTTTAAAAACAAAAAGTTCATTTCCTACTAGTGCTTTCAACATGTTCTCTTTTTCCATCTTTTGGTTGATTTAATTTCCTTAGGATCATGCTTGTTGTATATTTCCTGAAATATTTCATATTTGAGAATATTTACCTGTTAGTGTATTATTAAATAACTAATTTATAATGACTTTGTGCCAAACATTCTTTACTTTGAAATTTACTGAAAACTGTTTGAATTTATTTTTATTTTTTTGTTTGTTTGTTTGTTTGTTTTTGAGTTGGAGTCTCACTCTGTCGCCCAGACTGGAGTGCAGTGGCCGCTAGCGGCCACTGCAGCCTCGACCTGCTGGGCTCCGGCAGTCCTTCCACCTCAGCCTTCCAAGTAGCTGAAACTACAGGCATGCGCTACCACGCCCGGCTGATTTTTTGATTTATTGTAGAGATGAGGTCTCGCTGCCCAGGCGGGACTCGAACCCGCGGGCTCAGGCAATCCACTCACCTCAGCCTCCCAAAGGCACGGGATTACAGGCTGAGCCACCGAGCCCGGCGAATTTCTTTTGATTCTGTATGCTATAAAGAAATCGTCAGTCTATCTAATTTTCTCTCCCTTGTAAGAAACCTCTTTCCCTCTGCCCCCAGGAATTTTTTCTTTTTCCTTTAAATTTAATAGTAATCAGGAGATGGCTGGGTGCTAATCCTTCTGTGTCATTATTTTCTCAAAATTGAAGCTTTATTTTTGATCTGCAGATTTAGTTCTTTCTTATTTTGGGAATTAAAAAATATATTTTTTGATATTTTCTTTTTGCTACAGTCACTTGGTGTTTCTTGGTTTCTAGAGGCATCACTCCAATCCCTGACTCTCTTGTCACATGATGTTCTTCCTGTGTGTCTGTGGTTTTGTGTTCCATGTTCCCTGTTCTATAAAGACACTAGATTAGGGTCAACTCTATTTCAGTATGAGGTCATATTTATTTGATCATATCTGTCAAGACCATATTTCCAAATAAGGTCACAATCACAGGTTCCGGGGAGTTAGGACTTTAACATATCTTTTTTGGGAGGAGGGCACAATTCAATCCACTATGCCCAGCTATTTACATTTGAGCTCATGCATTATCTTCTCTTCCATTATTCTGGATAAACAGTGCTATGTGCCTAACTAAAGCTAAACACTCTACTTGTGCATTAGATACCATCCTCTTGGCCTATTCGATGGCACCTGTATAGAATGTTGCCCTTTCCATCTTGTATCACAAGTTTTTTTCTCTTAACTTGATCATCACCATTGGCTTATGAGCATGTAAAATTTTTCCCATCTAAAAACAAACAAATGAAAACAACTCTTACATTGCTCCACATCTTCTTGCTAATATTCTATCTTTTTGGTCTCTTTTACAGTAATTATCTCTAATTATTTCTCTTAGGCTGTTTCTCCTCAACTCCCCAGCCTCTACATGTTCAAATGCCCTTGGGCTCAGTTTTGGTTCTTGCAGCTTTTCTAACGACATGCATTCCCAAGGTGATCTCATCGAGTCTCATAGATTTAAGATATCATATCTTAAAACATTTAAATATTTGTGCAGATGATTTGCAAATTTACATTGCCACCTGATCTGCTCTTTGCAGCATTGAATTAATATATTCCAAAGACTGGATGACATCTTTCATGTCAATATTGTATATATTAAAAATTTTACCCTCTGTTTCATCCTACCAAAATGTGAATCATATGAATGTTCAATTTTTTTCCATTTGTTTTAATTGTCTTAAAAATATCTCATGGGAAAAGTGGATGCTCACAAAATATGAGTTGACTTACTGAATGGATAAATGAGTGCTTCTTTTCTTTTCTTTTTTTGAGTTGGAGTCTCACTCTGTTGCCCAAGTTGCAGTGCAGTGACACACTCACGGTCACCCCAGCATTGACCAGTTGGACTCTGGTGATCCTTCTGCCTCAGGCATCCAAGTAGCCAGAACTACAGGTATGAGCTACCATGCCTGACTAATTTTTGATTTATTGTAGAGACGAGGTCTCACTAAGCTGTCCAGGCTGGCCTCGAACCTGAGGGCTCAGGCAATCCACTTGCCTTGGCCTCCCAAAGTGCTGAGATTACAGGCTGAGCCACCGAGCCCAGCCTGTTTATTTTCTTATCACACTTAAAAACAGCAGGCTGTAGACATATTTAAAAACAGCAGGCTGTAGACATATTAATAAAGCAACAAAAAATGCAAAGTCTTTGGTTTTGCATAAAGAGAAAATCTGCTTTTTAAGAGGGAGCTTTTTGGTGAGAACAGTTATATCTATGTCGGAAAAAAGTAGGGTCTTCCTTATTTCTTCCATAGGTTTCATAAACTATCTTTCTGGTTATATTCTTTTAAAGAATTATAAAATATTTGTAACATCACAAAAATATTTGAGAAATAACACAAGTGCCAACTGATAGTATGATTACCCTTTAAAAAAATAGTAACTGAAACAAACATGATAGTTTCTTGATTGGCACTAAAACCTGTAATGATTAAGAATAGAGGCATTTTACAAGAATAACTGCTCTTCATTTCTTTGCTCAGAAAAATGCATTATTATCTTACAAACTTACATCTGGATCTATTATTATCTGTAGTTTCAAAAATAGTCTGCCAATGATATTGACGCCTTTTTGCATATCATGGTTAATAACCCTTTTGCAAAATAAAATACTACAAAAATCCATTTCCCAGAATCAAGGAGAATAGAATGCTCCACCATGGATCCTTCTCAGTACTACTCAGTACTGAGCCAGGCAGGATTAACTACAAAATATCTTAAAAGTTGCTATTCTTTCTATTTATTTTACACTCATTAAACATGGAAATTGATTACTATGCTTTTTTTGGATACCTATATTCAACTGGAGAGTTGCTTGATTGTAGCTTGGGAGATTTAAGGCATCAGTAAAGACTATCACAACTAGGGGAAAAAAGAAAATGTGTTTAAAATGTTTTAAATATGAAAAGAGACTTTGGAAGACAATGTTGATTCTCAGCATGAATTATATGCAGTCTTAGCACTTCTTTTTTTTTGAGTTGGAGTACTCACTCTGTCGCCCAGACTGGAGTGCAGTGGCCGCTCCCGGCCAACGCAGCCTCCACCTGCTGGGCTCTGGCGATCCTTCCGCCTCAGCCTTCCAAGTAGCTGGAATTACAGGCATGCACTATCATGCCTGGATGATTTTTTTTATTTATTGTAGAGACGAGGTCTCGCTGCCCAGGTGGGTCTCGAACCCGTGGGCTCAGGCAATCCACTCACCTCAGCCTCCCAAAGACGCAGGATTACAGGCTGAGCCACGGAGCCCAGCTAGCACTTCTTTAATAAATCTTTTAGCCAATGACTTTGGTGCTTCAAAATAAACAATCATGTGCAAACGATAAACTCCGTCTGCTGTAATTGCTATGCAGCAGTTTTAAAGAAGGCAGAAAAAAGCAACCGCTGTCTCCCCAAAGTCAATGCAGTCATGTCCTAGTGAAAGTCATAAAACAGCCATTTCTATGTTTTGAATCTCTTCCATGATGCATATGTGGATTTTTTGTATCATTCCACAAATTATAAAGTTCAGAGATAAGCATTGCATTAAGTACATTTGTTACAGATGGAGTTGCAGAATTCTTTTTGCTTTGTTGTTGCTTTTTGTTTGTTTTTAATTTTTTTTTAAAGATATGGAGTACAATTCAGTGTTAGGTATACAAATGTTCATTATGCAGGTACTCTTGTTGATGAGGTGTGCCTCCTCTCCTCTGGCAGTTTCCCACTACTGCCAATCCCTTTCTTATAGTATTATAATTGTTCAAGGTTTGCTTATAAGTAAGAACCTCTGGTAGTCAGTTCTATGTTTCTGAGAGAGATCACTCAGTATTATAGACTCTAAGCCCATCCAAGTTGCTGAAAAGTTTATAATTTTGTCCTTTTTATGACTGTGTAATATTCCATTGTGTATACGTACCACATTTAAAAAAATCCAGTCCTCTTCCAATGTGTAGTACGATTGGTTCCATGTTTTTGCTATTGTGAATAATGCTGCAATAAACATGCATGTGCAGGTATCTTTTTCATAGAGTGATTTGAGTTCCTTCAGGTATATTACCAGTATGGGGATTGTGAAGTCAAATGGAAGGTCAACTTTTAGATCTTTTAGGAATCACCAAACTGTTTTCCACAGAGGTTGTATTAATTTACACTCCTACCATCAGTGTAGAAGTGTTTTTCCCTGCATCCTCTCCAGCGTCTGTTGTTTTTTGAGTTATTGATGATGGCCGTCCTGACTGGAGTTAAGTGGTATCTCAGTGTGGTTTTAATTTGCATTTCTTTGATGACTAGTGAGGCTGAGCACTTTTTCATGTATCTGTTGGCTATTTGTATGTCTTCTTTTGAGAAATGTCTATTCATATCTTTTACCCACTTTGTAATGGGACTGTTTGTTTGTTTTTTTCTTTTTGGAACATTTGAATTCCTTGTGGATCCTAGATATTAGGCCTTTGTCAGATATACAGTTGGCAAATATTTTTTTGCAGTCTGTGGGCTGTCTCCCCACTCTCTCAATTGTTTCTTTGGCTTTGCAGAAGCTTTTCAGTTTGATGAGGTCCCACTTGTCAGTCTTATCTCTTATGGCATGGGCACTTTGATCAGGAGTTGCAGAATTCTTGAAATTGGTATGCAGTGCCTCAGAGGCAGTAACTGGATCAAAACTGGGTACAAAGTACACCATCTAAAGAGGGCTGCGAACAACTTTCCATAAATCTGATTACTTTAAAGTTGATGTTATTTGCCACGCAATGTTATTTTAAACAATCTCTTGACTTCTAGTTTTTGTTTGGTCCCATATGTTTGTGATCTCTCTATTGGCAAGAGCTTAATGTGGCCTACGAATCTGGGGTTGTGAGCACCTGTAACACTGCACATGTCTACCTTTCCTCACCAACCAATGATTGATTTGAGTGTCTCCTCCAGGACAGGGTGATGTACTGAAAGACAAGGCCATGACTTACCCATTTTTATGACCTCACTTCTTTGCTGTGTCTAGATTGCTGCAAGCACTCAGATTTCTGAAAAATAACACTGACTTAGTAGCTTGTTGAGCTATGGTTTGTTCCATTTAATTTATAAAAATATTGAATATGATTGTGAGAACTCTGATCTCTACTTTTTAAGTTATATTTTTCTGTTCCAAAGTGTTTTCTTTTTCATATGTAAATAGTTAACTTAGCAAATAAACTCGAGAATAATGGATATTAAACCTTATGGTAAGCAAAATAAATTAGTGGTCTGGAATTTGGTTTAATTCTTCAACTCCAATGCAAAAGTATATTTTTTAACATTTTTCCTCTAAGAAAATATGTTTTTATTTTTTCTCAAATGACTGCTTGGTTAAGAATTTACTGTTGTGGCATTTTAGTTCTAAAGTCTTGATACAGTTAGAAGATTTGGACATACATATCCAGGTATTTCTGGAATCTTTCTTGTATATAAGTCAGTACTAATTTTTCAATTTCATAATTTCACTTCTGATTGCCTTTTTAACACTTTTGCATATATCACATGCAAGCTTTGTAATTCTTTGCATTTAGTGTTTCAAATACTCCACTTTGACAACATCCTGAGCAATTACTTTATTTTACAATTTGACTTTACTTTAAAGACAATTTTATAGTGAGAATTATCCTACCATCTTTTTTGGTAAAGTCCACAGCAAGTAATTAGATTATCATTAGTTTTTGTCTTATTTTGTTTTGTATATATTCATATATACATTCTCTTTTTAATATATATTTTAAAAATAAATTTAAGAAGTACAGATGTAATTTTGTCATATGGATATATTGTATAGTGGTGAAGTCTGGACTTTTGGTATGTTCATGACCTGAATAATGTACATTGTACCTATTAAGTAATTTCTCATTATATAGCTCCCCTTCTACCCTTGACCCTTCCAAATGTTTAATGTCTATCATTCTACGCTCTATGCCCATGTGTACAAATTATTTAAATCACACTTATGAGAACATGCAGCATTTAAGTTTCTGAATTGTTTCACTTAAGAAAATGACCTTCAGTTCCATTCATATAGCTGCAAAATATAATATTTTATATGACTGAGTACTATTCCACTGTGGATATATACCACATTCTTTTTATTCAGCCACCCATGGATGAACTCTTAGGTTGATTTCATATTTTTTCTATTGTGAATAGTGCTGTGATAAACACAAATGCAGTTAGTCAAGGTCTTTCACTGATGGTATAATTTCCAGGCTCATATATATAAAAAAAGCAAATCTGAATTTCTTTGACTTTGGTCAAAGAAATTCAGCATATTTAATTTCTTCTTTACTTCTAATCTACCTGGATAGTCTTTTCATGGACCATGTAATAAATATAAGGAAGTACATAATTTTTTTATTCAGAGATTATTTTTGACTTTGCCAATGTGCTATGCTAAGTTGAGTTTATGAGTAAATGAGTTTGTGAGCTTTTTGACGAGGTACATATTAATTTTTACATTTGCAACGTGTGCTTTTTAAAACTATGTTGCATTTTCTTGAAAATTACTTATTTAAACATGTATATCTTAAAACCCATATCTGATATTTTTTATTTACTTATAGAAAAATGTATTTTTTAAAATTTTTCTGATAGAAAAATTAGATTTAATTGTGTGAAAATCACAACATTGTTTTTGTATGCACTACTGAAAACCTGTCTCAGCATACTTCCTTTCCTCTATGTTCAAAACTTATTTCCCTCAATAAATAGTTTTTTTAAATTTGATTCAGTACCCCTCCACTCTATGTGTCATGACTGGAGGCCTGGTGCCCTATACTGACATTCAAACATTTGCCCAGGAAAATGCCCCTTATTTTTTTGAAGACCAAGAATTTCTTTCATTGCATATTTACCTCTGATAACCATTCTGGACACTTCACACTAAGAACAAAGTAATAACTGCCATTTATTGAACTTTTATTAAGTGCCACATTATGTGCTAGTTTTGTTATACACTTTTCCTAATTGGACTCTCCCATCAACCTTATAGTACAGGAAATATTTCATGCCTTTTATAATGAGGAAGCTTGAAATAGACAGTCTGAGTAACCTGACTTAGATTAATAGTAAGTAGAAGAGGTGGAGATTTGAACTCAGGCTGGTGGCCTCTGAAATTTTTGTCCTTAATCTGTGTATTTGTGACATCACAAATTTATTTATAGTGTATCAGAGCTGTGGATTAAGTGACCTCAGCTACATTCTCTATTTACTGCTTACTGTTAGTAGGTTGGCCTCCTTGCCTTTTTCAGTTATAGTTAGTGGCAACTTAAAAACTGTAGCAGTGCTTCTCAATTTTTTAAACATGGAAAAATTTTTTTTTTTTTTTTTTTTTTGAGTTGGAGTCTCACTTTGTCGCCCAGACTGGAGTGCAGTGGCTGCTCCCAGCCACCGCAGCCTCGACCTGCTGGGCTCTGGCGATCCTTCCGCCTCGGCCTTCCAAGTAGCTGGAACTACAGGCGCGCACTACCACGTCCAACTAATTTATTATTTATTTATTTATTTATTGTAGAGATGAGATCTCACCAAGTTGCCCAGGTGGGTCTCGAACCCACGGGCTCAGGCAATCCACCCACCTCAGCCTCCATAAGTTTTACAAACTCTCCAACATTATCATAGTTCTATATTGGAATGATAATTAAATACAATATATAAAGGAAAAAACCATCAGATAATTTAGTAACACTGCTAAATGAACTTGTGTTTGTTGTACTGAAATTGTACCTACATATTTTTAGCTACAAATCTATAAGTACACCATTATTAATAAAGTTAGAGAATATTTCATTAGTAATGTGACCTTTAGTTTTAACCACAGAGGCCAATATTTGTTTGCTTTCTTATGTCCTTGCCTGAAATAATAGCTTCCAGCTCAAAGTTTTATGTGTGCTTTATTTTGTCTAAATAATCTGAATATATATATATATATATACATACTCACATATATGGTAGGTAGAATAATGCTCCCTCCCCTGAAAGTGTCTACTTCCTAATCTCTGTCAACTGAGAACATGTTATATTACTTGGCAAAGGAGAATTTAGTTTGCAAATGGAATTAAGGTTGCTAATCAGCTGACCTTAAAATAAGAAGCTTATTTTAGATTATGTGGATGAGCCCAATGTAGTCACAATGATTCTTTAAGAGTGGGAAAGGAAGGAAGAAGAAGAAGAAAGGAAGATATGACAACAAAAACAAAGATAGAAATGATGACATACTGACTTGGAGGATGGACAAATGACCAAGAGCCAAGGAAAGCAGGCAGCCTCTGGAAGCAGAAAAAGTCAAGGAAATGCATTCTCTGTCCTAGAGCCTCCAGAAAGAATATGCTGTGTTGATCAATTGATTTTCACCCAGTGATGCCATTTTATACTTCTGACTTCCAGAATTGTAAGATAATAAATTGTGTGCTAAGCCACAAAATTTGTGGTTATTTGTTACAGTAGCAATAGGAAATTATATATATATATATCTCACATTTTCTTGTTTCACATATAGGTCTTATACTGGTAAAAGTACTATTCTGTGTCTCTTTGCAATCAGGAAATTATATTTTTGAATTTTCTCTCTATCTTCTCTCTTGAAACTGTGACCTGAAATGATTAATCATGTTATTTTTCTTTTATATAACTGATGAATACATAGATAGATTTGTTTTAACTAAAGCTTAAAATTCTGTAGCCCATGGTGACAATTTATTTTTCCTCTGTAAAATACAAAACCCATCAATTACCTATAGGTAATGTGTATCCACTAAAATCACATAAAAAGTACTCAGCTCCTTCTTCAAATCCCTGAAAAATTATAAAAACCAATAACTCCTTCAATATACATAAATCTGCAAGTTTCTCAAAATTGCATACCTTCCTCAGATAAAAGTGTGATCAAAATTTAAAATATATAAAGATTTAACATCAGCATGATATAAATAAATCCATCCTTTTGTTATAGTTGATTACATAGGAAGCTTCCAGAATTCATAGTAAGCTTTCATAAAAGGGGGTTAGGGTAGAATGATTTAACTGATTTAAATGGATTATTTCCTCTCACTCATTAGAAAAATATTTTTTGCCTCTAAATTTTAATGAGTAGATTGTTTTTTTTCTTGGCTAAACCATGGTTCCTTCAAAAAGATCACTCATGGGATTGCTGGCGAAACCTTTGGCAGCCCAGCCACAGCAATTTTAAGTTCCATACAGCTATTGTCATTCTGCAAGGATGATCACCAGGGTGATGTAAATCACCAGGGTGATTTAAAGAAGAGCATTGTTGGGACATATGCTAGTGCCTTAATCTTGTTCCTAGCAAAATAAATAAAGATTTTGTAAGTCTTTGCTAAGAAGTATTTCCCTTTTATTCATTGGAAACATTATGACTGATATCCTTACTATGTGCATAGTACAACCATATGCCCTGGGGACATTCACAGGTAGGAAGAGATTAGACAATGAGCCTTTGTCCAGAAGCCCATGGCATATGTTTGGGGACTGTACAAGAAGAAGCAACTAAATCTACTTAGGGAAATTTGAGCAGACTTCAGAGCACAGCTTATTGCTGAAGGATGAATAAAAATTAGTTGTGATAGAGATAGGAGAGAGTATACCCAGAATAGAGAGCACATTTGCTAAGTGACAGAGGTGTGAACGTGTTTGCTATATAAGTGAGTGAAGGTTGGACCCTAATAGGAGATGAATCTGTTTGGGTAGAAGCAAAAAGATTGTGAAGGGTCTGTCATGTCATATTAAGAAGTCTGGATTTTCTCTTGTTTTTAATGGAGCACCATAATAGATCTTTAATTGGAAGTGTGCAAAGTAATATTTGTATTTCCAAGTAACAGAACACAGCAATTGGATAGAAGGAATGCATGAGAGAAGATGTTGAAGAGTGAGCCCGATGACGAGGTTATTTTGGTTGAGTGTTTCCAGATCTACTAGTTTCCAATGATTTCTGAGCAATTCAAACAGTGTTGGGTACACCATAGTAGGTATTCAATAAATATGTACTAAATAGTATTGAATGAACCAATGAATATGGGTCTAACCTGAAAGTCGATGAATTTAAGAAAATTTTAGGAAATTGTAAATACACCAACTAGAATTAGAATGTAACAGGTTATATATAGCTAAGCTCTTGTTTTCCTCTGACTTATTTTTTTAAAAAATCTTAACTTTTCTGAAGTTTGAATATGGCATGCTTAGGCATCTTTTGTTGCTTTTGTTTGTTATTTGTGTCTAGAATTTATCCTGCTTAGTGTTCATTGGAATTCCTAGATTTGTGGTTTGGTATCTGATATTAGTTTAAGAAAATTATCAGTCAGTGTTTCAGAAATTGTTTCTCTTTCTCTCTCTCTTTTCCTTCTGGTATTTTCTTTACACATGTATGTTACACCTTTTTTAGTTGTATCACAGTTCTTGGCTGTTCTATTTCATTTTTCTCGGGCCATTTTCTCTTTATTTTTTTGGTTGTTTTCATTTTTGACGTTTCTAGTGACATACCCTGAAGCTCAGTCATTCTTCAGCTCTGTCCTGTCTATGGTGAGTCCATCAAAGGTTCTTCATTTCTATTACAATGCTTTTTAAGTGTAGTATATCTTTTAATTTTTTTCTTAAAATGTCCAACTCTCTGCTTGTATTGTCCACCTACTCTTGCATGCTGTCAACTTTATTTATTAGAGTTCTTAGCATATTAATTACACGTAATGTTTTAAATTTCGGGTCTGATAATTCCAACATCCCTATCATATCTGTGGCTGAGGCCCTGATGCTTACTATCTCTTTAAACTGTTTTTGTTTCATTTGTTTGTTATTTATTTTTTATGTTTTGTTTTTTGCTTTTTTTTCTTAGTAGCCAACATTATATATCGGGTAAAAGGAACTGCAGGAAATAAACCTTTATTAATGTGTTGGTAAGGTGTGGGAGAAAGGAAAATACTCTATAGTACTATGAGTAGGTCTCAGTGTTTTAGTGAATGTGTCTCTGGCCTGTGACCTTCACAATTGCTTCTTAATCCACCCCTACACCTCTTGGGAGGGACAAGATGGCTGGAGTGAGCTAGAGTTGGGTATTTCCTTTCCCCCCGGTTGGTTGGGCACTGATGAAAGCTCAATGTTTTAGACTCTGGTATAATAGTTTCTTTTGAGGGCAGATCTTGTTAAGAACAAAATTTTCTGACATATTTTAAAATGCTTCCTTTTGCCTTCACTCTGCTGGAAGAACCAAAGGATATTCCTCCAGTATTTACTGTGAGAATGTGGTTGAACTTCTGGTGGTAAAACTCACCAAAATGTGGGTGTTCCTATGTTTGGGTCCCTGAAGTTACTGACCCTCAGAGCTCTCTACTCTGTGCCACTACCAATTCATCAATTTCAATTCAGGTTTTCTACCCTTGCAATGGTTCCTGTGAAAGTTTTTGCTGGTGACTTTCCAGTCTAGTAAGTTGTGGCTTTCTGTATTCACCTGCCTTCTGTTCAATTTGGGGAAGTAATTTGCCCTGTGACTTCACTTCTCTGATGGATCTAAGAAGAGTTTATTTTTGTTTTTCAGTTTGTTCAGCTTTTTACTTGCTTTTAGCATAAAGTGACAACTTCTAAGTTCCTTACTTGCTGGACTGGAAACTGCTCGTTTTTAGTAGTAGTGGTATGACATGTTAACTCTGAAACTATAATATGTGCATTCTTGGTATGAGAAAAAAAATTACTATGGAAAACAAGAGCTAGATTTCCAACTACTGGGGGCAGACTTAAATGAAGGAAAGAGAAAAGGTTAGAATAAATTCTATGGTACTGGACTAGAAGTGTAGGTTTCAGTGTGAACTTAGTATGTATATGTATATTCATCCATGTATCTCGATCTAGATATATATGTAGACTTAGATATGTCTGCATATATACACTTTTTTTTTTTAGCTTTGTCCACTGAGGGGACCTGGAAGCTAGAACATCCCCAAATTAACGAGCCCATCTAGCAACTTAGATAATGGTTTCTAAAAATCGATATCCAATAAAAGGAGCCAGACTCCTTGGAAAAGTGACGGATTGCAGTGTTAACACAGTACTGTGAGTGGAATTGTGTCCTCCCTGTATTCATATGTTGAAATACTAACCCCTACAATCTTGAGAATATGATTTTATTTGCCATAGGGTCATTGCAGAGATAATTAGTTAAGATGAGTTCATTAGGGTGGGCCCTAATTCAAAACAACTGGCATAAAAAGGGAGCATGCTATGTGAAGTCACAGAGACATGCATGGTGGGAAGTTAATGTGGAGAGATATAGGTGGACAGTCTTCAATAAGCCAAGGAGAAAGGCCTGTAACCTATCCTTCCCTTATGACCTTCAGAAGAAACCAATCATGCTGATATCTTGATTTTGAAGTTTTGCCTTTATAACTATGAAAACAAGTTTCCTTATGATACTTGTACAGTAGTCCTAGCAAACCAATAGGGGAGTATCTTTGATTATAGAATTCTCAAAAAATGATGAGGATATGTAAAAAAAAGTCATAGGGAACATCTTGAATATGAGACCATCTGAACAACAGCAAGTAATTAATCATAGTAAAAATTGCAACCTATTGAATAAAAAAAAATCAATGAGTCCATATTGATATCAACAAAGAAATGACTAAATAAATTGAAGGGAAAATTCTTGTCTATAGTAGGACTCCAACTAAAAAATGTGGAAGTCACTATTTGCCAATCATTATAATAATATTTTTTTCAAGGAAGAATCATAAATGGATCTTAAAATGAGCAAGAATATGACATTATGGAAAATCCTTTACACAATCTCTAAATAAATATCTTTCTCCAAGAAACTTATCAATTACAAGGGGGAAATAGTAGCCTTATAGTGGAGAAATGTGCTAGATACCACCTTAACCAAGGGATCAAAGTTAACATCACCAATAACAGGATGAATTGATATAATGTGCCTTCTGGATAGATTGCACTGAGAAGGATGACATATGAATAAATTTTAAAGTGTAGAATGTTAACATTTGAGAAATTCAAGTGAAGTTTATGAGAACATTTTTATATCACGTTTGTAATTTTATATATGTCTGATTTTACTTCAAAATGAAAAGTACTATACTTGGCAAGAGATTAGGTAAAAAGAATCAGAAGAGAACGAATGGGGATTTGTGGTATGTGGTGTTTTCCTTGAGTCATAAGAAAGGTGGTTAATTACCAGGAAATTTTTGGCAAATCATTGTGTGGATGCTATGAATACAGAAAAGAAATAGTTTTAGAACTAAGACAGCAAGTTATGTTTCACATATGTAAACTTGTCTTCAGCAGTATAATACTTTTTAGTCAAAGGAAAAAATATAAAAGTAGTGACTTGAATACTAAAACAGCAGGTTTTCCAAGTCATCTAAGAATTTTAATTAAAATCACTTTAGAATATTTTCTTTCACAAGAATTAATTGAAACTTGTCTCACCTAGCTTAAGGAAAAAATTATCACAGAGACACAACTCTAAGCAGGAACAAAAATAGGTAGCAGGATATACTATACAGATTTACTAAGATGGTTAGTGAGTACGAAATTAGAAATTTAACTTCTAGTTCCTGATGTAGGTCATGACAGCACAGGTCTTTGAAATTACTGGCGATGGTATTAGTAAAGGTATTTCAACAGAAGGGCCTTTCTTAAGTTATTGGTATATATCTAGGTGAGATGAACAATGCATGAAGGCTGATTAATCATGATTCACTTTTCAAATGTCTTATTTAGGAAACATTTCAATTAGTCATTTCAGTCTACTAGGATACATCAGATGCAACTCAAGTTCCTGAGAAGAGGTCATCAGCAGGTTTCTAGCAGTGGGGGCAGGTGGAGGGCACACCTGGATTTTGATCTAGAAGCAAATCACCTAAATCAGCACACCTGGGGAAATGTATTTCTCTGACACTATCAAAATTACTGGACATTTAACATGTACTGTTTTGTAAACAAGAGCCTGGATATCCACTCTTTTCAAAGTGTTTTTTTCTTTTATTCCTATTACTCACTATCTGTGTGCACTTATATAAGAACCAGATATTTTATTTTCTCACAGAAGACTATGTTAATTATTATGTTTCATTAAATATAGTTTGGAGTCTATTCCCACTCAAGAAAAAGCTTTTGTAGTAAGTAGTAATGTAGTTCTATTAGTATTTAATATTCTTGTTTTTATTATGTTTATGAAATATTCTTGCAAGTTATATTTTCATTTTTTATAGATTTTATTAAACTGTTGCTGACAGGTTTGTTCCAAACATACTGCAGACCTCATGATTCTTTATCCTATCTCTCAGTGCCTAACATTATTATACATACTAAATCCTTCAGGGTCTATTCAGGTATATACTGTGAAATGGGGAAAGTGCTAAGAGAAAAACACCTTATTTCTACAGTTTCTTGGGAAAATTAACCAGATGGTTTGTGAACCTGTTCTTCCTACTGTGTTGTTTTATGCCATAAAAATCCTTGTGCAGTTAGTGAGCATATCCCAAAAAATGAAGAAAAAATTGAGTAAAGGAGTTTATTGGATTCTCTCCTTCCTTTGGTATCTTATTTGTAGAGCCAGCTGTACAAAAAGAAATAGATTTTTTTTCCTCTTCCCTGCTGCCTCTTTCAGACCCATAAATAAAGCATTTTGCTATTGATCTGCTGCCTGTGTCTCCTGGAGCAATAGTTTTGATCTACAATTCCTTTAAAACAGTTCTCAGCAACCCAACTCAGGTGGATTCTTTTTTCTTTAGTTACTCTTCTGATACGTGAATTTAGTCAAGGTGTGCCTTTTATAGCCTCATGGTTTATTTTTCAAGTGAAAACAAAACAAAATAAACAAAAGGGGTGATGGAATGCATTAGAGACACCACTGGCTACTCTTAGACTAGTCCCCTTGTTGCTTAATTCCTCATATACTTGTTTCTAAGATCACTTATGGTTATTTCGCAATATGTTTGGCATAGCTTACTATACTTAGTAATTACATCATAAATCTCCATACTGTACAGATATCGCCCTTTATTTTTTTGAAAGCCCTTGCTTATATTATTTTGTTTGATACGTACATTGTTTTGATCTCTGAGAAAGATGCAGCACAAAAAGTTGTGAGCTTCTCATGGGGACAGATCCTGCTAAGAGGCCATGCAGGCTTAAGGGTGAGGCGTTGGCTCCTTCAGCCTCAGCCTCTTGTGGTCATGGTAAGCACTCAGCACTCAGCAGCTCTTTCATGGCTCAGGGAGAGAATCTGCTCTGAGTTACCTCAGAATTAATAACTCAGTAAACCAGGAGACATGGTTTTCTCTTCCTGGCCTTACAAACCAGTGCTCCAATATTCGGTTTTAGTTTCTCAATTTTTCAAGTAAGGAAAACATTACTTTTTTTGAGCATATGCTGAAAAAGAATGTGCTCAGCAACATTAATGGGACATAGGAAGTATTAGATTCAGGGTTCTAGTTCTTATGGAGTTTGTGATCTAGCAAGGAAAATGAGATACATGATCTAATAGCAAGCAACACAAGACAGGTTTTAATAAGTTTTAATAAGATGTCTTGGGAAACTATACATATCTGTACACATGAATACACTTCATTCTTTTTATGCCACATGGTATTCTGTAGCATAAATATTTTAGAGTTTGTTTACTCATTGTATCCAGATCTCTGGTGAAACACTTACGAAGTTTCAACTTTGCCAGATTGTAAACAGAGCAGTGTGCCTCCTTGTACATATGTGGGAGTTTTCCGTTAGTGTAGTGATAGATATTGGTGTTTTGGTTATAAGATACACATTTTAAATTTTAATACATATGGGGAGACCCCAAAAAACAATTTTGTGTATAAAAGCTTGTTTATTTATTCTTACATGTTCACACATCAATCACCTTCACAGTACTCTCCATTTGCTGCAATACACCTATGAAGACATTTTTCATGGCTCATTTAGGTTTAGAGCATTTAGGTTGATTCCACATCTTTGCAATTGTGAATTGTGCTGTAATAAACATACAAATACAGGTGTATTTTTTTGTATAAGGACTTCTGTTCTTTGGGATAGATACCAAGCAATAGGATTGCTGGATTGAATGGTAGATCTACTTTTAATTTTGTAAGAAATCCCCTTACCTATTTCCATAGAGGTTCTACTAATTTAAAGCCTACCAAGAGTGTATGAGCATTCCATTTTTACCACGTCTGCTCCAGCATGTGTTGTTTATTTGAATAGTTGCCATTCTGACTGGTGTAATGTGATATCTCATTGAGATTTTAGTTTGCATTTCCCTGATGATTTATGATTTTTAATATGCTTGTTGGCCATTTGTATATCTTCTTTTGACAGATGTCTGTTCATGTCATTGGCCTACTTTTTAAATGGGTTTATTTGCTTTCTTTTTGCTGACTTGTTTGAATTCTTTGAAGATTCTGGATATTAGTTTTTTGCTGAATGTGTAGTTTGCAAATATCTTCTTTCATTTTGTAGGTTACCGATTGCTCTGTTGATTATTTCTTTTCCTGTGAAGATGCTTTTTAGTTTAATTAAATCCCATGTGTGTATTTTTGTTTTTGTTGCATTCGCTTTTGTGGTCTTAACCATAAGTTATTTGTCTAAGTCAATGTCCAGAAGAGTTTTTCATAGATTTTCTTCTAGGGTTTTTATGATTTCAGGTCTAACATTGAAGGATTCAAACCATCTTGAGTTAATTTTTAATTTTTGTGTATGGTGAGAGATAGGGATCAAGTTTCATTTTTCTACATGAAACTATCCAATTTTCCTAGCACCATTTGGTGAATAGGGTGTCCTTTCCCCAGCATGTTTTTGTCTGCTTCATCAAAGATAAGTTGGTTGTATAAAAAATGACGTTGGTAGTTTGATGGGGATAACATTGAATCTGTAGATTACTTTGGGTAATATGGTCATTTTAACAATGTTGATTCTTACAACCTGTGAGCATAGGATATTTTTTCCATTTGTTTGTGTACTCTACAATTTCTTTTGTTAGTGTTTTTATCCTTGTAGAGATCTTTCACCTCCTGGTTTAAATATATTCCTAGGTATTTTAGCCTTTTGGCAGCTATTATAAACAGAATTGAATTTTTGATTTGATTCTCAGATTGGCCACTACTGGTGTATAATAGTACTACTTATTTGTGTGTGTTGATTTTGTATCCTGAGACTTTAATTCATTTATCAAGTCTTTTTGATTTAAGAGTCTTTTTTGAAGAGTCTTTAGAATTTTCTAGGTATAAGATTATATCATTGGCATACATAGAGAGTTTAATTTCTTCTTTTACAGTTTGGATGCATTTTTTATTCTTTCCTGACTGCTCTGGCTAGGACTTCCAGTATTATGCTGAGTAAGACTGGTGAAAGTGGACATCCTTGCCTTGTTCCAATTCTGAGGGGAAATGCTTGTGACTTGTCCCTGTACTGGTGATGTTGGCTGTGCGTTTGTTGTATATGGCTTTTATTATTTTGAGGAATATTCCTTCTATACCTATTTTACTGAAGGTTTTATTATGAAGGGATGCTGGATTTAATCAAGAACCTATTCTTTGTTTATTGAAATGATTTTTGTATTTGATTCTGTTTATGTGGTAGATTATGTTGATTGTCTTGTATATGTTGAATCACTCTTGCATCCCTGGAACAAAACCCACTTGATCATGGTGGATTTTTTTTTTTTTTTAATGTGATATTATTTTTGGTTTGCTAGGATTTTGGTATCTATGTTCATCAGAGATATTGGGCTGCAGTTTTGTTGTTGTGTCTTTTCTTGGTTTCAGTATTAGGGTGATAGTGGCTTCATAGAATAAGTTAAAGAGAATTCTCTCCTTTTCAATCTTATGGAATAGCTTCAGTAGAATTGGTACCAGTTCTTTGAAAGTCTGGTAGAATTGGACTGTGTATCTATAAGATCCTGAACTTTTTTTCTGTTGGGAGACTTTAATTACTGATTCAATCTCACAGCTCATTATTGATTTGTTCAGAACTTTTATTTCTTACTGTTTCAAGGTTGGGGTGGCTATATGTTTCCAATAACTTATCCATTTTCTCTAGATTGTCTAGTTTGCTTGCTTAAAGGTGTTCATAATTATCCTGGGTGATCTTTTGTATTTATATAGTATCAGTTGTAATGTCTCCATTTTTATTTCTGATTGAGCTAATGAGTCTTTTCTTTTCCTGATTAATCTAGTTAGTGGTCTATCAATTTTGTTTATCTTTTTAAAGAACCAACTTTGTTTCATTGATCCTCTTTTGTTTGCTTAAATTTTGTTAAGTTTTGCTCTAATCTTTGTTATTTATTTTCTTTTGCTAGCTTTGGATTTGGTAAATTCATGTTTTTCTAGTTCCTTGAGATGTGACATTAAGTTTTCAATATGTGATCTTTCATTCTTTTTAATATAGGCCTTAAGTGTTATACATTTTCCTCTGAACACAGCTTTGGTTGTGTCCCACAAGTTTTCATAACTTGTGTCATTGTCATTCATTTCAAGGAATTTTTAAATTTCCATATTGATTTTGTTGTTGGCCCAGATATCATTAGTAGCAGATTATATAACTTCCATGCATTTCTTTGGTTTTGAGAGTTCTTCCTGGAGTTGATTTCTAGTTTTATTCCACTGTGGTCTGAGAAGCTGCTTGATATAATTCTGATATTTTTAAATTTATTAAATCTTAATTTGACTATCTTGTAGAATGTTCCATGTGCTAATGAGAAAAATTTATACTCTGTAGTTTGGGGGTAGATTGTTCTATAGATAGCTGTTAGGTCCATTTGCTCTAAAGTCTAGTTTAACTCCCATGTTTCTTTGTTGGTTTTTTGCCTAGATGCTCTGTCTATTGCTGTTGGTGAAGTGTTGAAGTCTTCCACTATTATTGTATTGTTGTCTATCTGTCTTCTTAGTTATAGTAGAATCTGTTTTATAAAGCTGGGAGCTCTGGTATTAGGGCATATATATTTAGAATTGTTATAGCTTCTTGTTGGATTATTTTATCATTATATACCAACTTTCTTTTTCTTTTTTCATTGTTGTTAATCTAAAGTCTGTTTTATCCTATATGAGCATGGCTATTCCTGCTCAGTTTTGGTATTCATTTGCATGGAATATTTTTTTCCACCCCATTTGCTTTGAGTCTATAGGACTATTTATATGTTAAGTGAGCCTCTTGAAGGTGACAGAAATTTGTATTGTATTTATTCATTTTGCTAATCTATAACTTTTAAGTGAGGCATTGAGACTATTTATATTCAGGATTATTGATGATATATAAGGTACTGTTTTATTCATCATATTGATTGTTACCTCATTGCCTCTTTTTTTCTCTCTTTCCCTCCCTCTCCTGTGTTGGTGTTCTGTAAGCCTTGCGAGCTTTATGATTTCTAGTATTTTTCTACTGGTATATTTTCACCTTTTGTTTCAATATTTAGAACTCTTTTGAGTTCTCTTGTTGAACTGGTCTAGTGGTGACAAATTTCCTCAGTGTTTGCTTGTTTGAGAAATACCTTATTTCCATTTCATATATGAAATTAAGTTCTGTGGGATACACATTTTTTGGCTGACAGTTATTCTGTTTGAAGAGATTGAATATAGGGCCCCAATCCCTTCTATCTTGTAGAGTTTCTTCTGAGAAGTCTGCTATTAGTCTGATAGATTTACCTTTATGGGTTATTTGATGCTTTTATGTGGAGGTCCACCCTCCTAGAGCAGGGCCTGAGGTGGGGGGAGGGAATGAGAAAAGAAAGACAAAGAACAGCAGGATTGGGAGGTCTCTCGTCTCAATAGGTGAGAGCAAGTTTATTCTTACAGTATGTTTTCTTATATAGAGCAAAACTACGTAAACGAGATATTTTAATGCTAGCATCAGTTGGGAAAAAGTTAATGTTCAGGACTTTTCCTGGCAAGTTTACTATAGTGCTGATATCTTTGTTTTCTAAGAGTCTAAGTAAAACTATTAACATCTGTGTTCTTTGAAGTTCTGAGTAAAATTATTATCGAAGTAGGCTACATCCAGTGTATGCAGACTAGAGGTCACACCACGTGAATTCTACTAAATCCACATTCCCGGGGGCAAACATGGAGAGAAGAAAACACTGGCCAAACTTCTGTTGGAATCAGGCCAGAAACACAAGGGACTTGTCAAACTTATGTCCTTGTTTCCTACATCTCCCCCTTTTCCTTTTCTTTTAAACGTAGTTTGTGAACTTCTATTTTGAGTTCTCAGATGGCTCATCCTCCTGCTCGAATGCAGACTGGCAGGCGACCACAGCCATCATAACCAGCAACAGGGTAGCAGGATCAGAAGCTTTCCTGTCATGATTTTGCACTAGAAGTACAGTTTGGGAAGTCAGTGCCTTCAGTTGCCCCCACACCAGGGTCCTGCTCTGTCGTGTCGCCCTGGAGTGAGGAGTCCATTGAACCAGTACCATTCCCGGTGGGACTATGGTCATCCTCCTGAATGGGGGAATCAGTGTCCCCACCTGCACACGGGAACGGGGGACTGGAGTAGGGGTGGATGAGCTGGGCTCGGAGCCATCAGGGACCTTCCACATTCCTAGGAAAAATACAAAGACTGTCTCATCCTCAAATGAGTACAGGATCAGGCCCCTGCCACGACCCTGTCATTGGATCTTTCCAGTGGACCAAAGCCTCCACCTTAGGTGATGGGTGCCAGAAACACTCTGCCGCTGACACTCCATCATGGTCTAAATTGAAAAAATTGATAATTAATAAAGTGTGTGCTAACAGAGTATATGGGGAGGAATGTTCATATACCCCCTTTTGTAATTTTTGCAATTGCACCTTCAATGTTCTGTTAGCCCTTTCAACAATACCTTGTCCTTGAGGATTATAGGGAATTCTGGTGGAATGGGAAATCTGAAAAGTGGCACAAAAATTAGCAAAAGTCTTGCCAATATAGGCAGGGCCATTGTCAGTCTTAATAGATTTAGGAATACTCATGACAGCAAAAGCTGCAAAGCAATGAGCTATTACATAACGAGCAGCCTCACCTGGACGAACTGAGGTAAAAAGAAAACCAGAACAGGTGTCTACTGTAACATGAACATAATCCAACTTCCCAAAAGAGGGAACATGTGTCCCATCCATTTGCCAGAAGTGTTCCAGCAAGAGGCCCCTAGGATTTACATCTGTGGACAGACAAGACAATCCTTAACTGACTGTGTGGCTTCCCTGGAAATTGCAAATTGGCAACGCAAACTCTGAGTATTCTGATGATGAAAGGCGTGAGAAGTGGAGGCCACTGAAGCAGGGGATAACAATGGGAAAGCAAAAAAGCATGTCGCTGCATCAGCCAAAGCACTACCCTCAGATAAAGGTCCAGGAAGCACAGAATGAGCACGACTATGTGCAGCATAAAAAAGGAGCGGTGCGAGCATGAATTCGTGTCTGAATTTCCTGTAAAATTGAAAGTACTTTATGAGAAGAAGAAACAGTGACAGGCAAACTAGCAGTTTCCAAATGAGATAAACAATGATAATACAGTGAATATCTGTAAACAAATTAAAATGTGCTTCAGGAAGTTGGAGAAAAACTTGGCAAACCACAAACAATTTCACTCGTTGAACAGAGTTGTAGCCTGTTTGGAAGTGGGAAACAGTACCATCGATGACAGCGGTTGCTGTTTCTGAGGAAGATCCATTGGTGAAAACCAAGTTTGCATCCTATAAAGGTTGGGTCCTTCATTTCTTCAATTTTTAGCAGCACTTACTCCCTGGGATGTCTGGGTTTTCCATGGTCCAAGACGTTCCTAGGGAAACAAGCTTATGAACTGTGATTAAAATTTGTCCCAAATGGACAACATATTTTATGTCTGTGACCCCATTTCCTTCAGAGGTGTAGGAAAAGGCCTACTCTTAAACAATTTCAAAGTTTTAATGAGTTCCATTTCAGGGACTGACTTGGATCCTGAGTGATGCAATATCAAATACCTATGTTTAGTTTACTTGTGTCTCCAATGCATTTCTAGTGTTTATTATGCTAAACTGCAAACTGAAAGATTGTACTGTTCTAGTCCTACATCTGATGGAATTTTCTTTGGATTTGCTGAGGGGTGGGGTAGGTTGCAACTTGGTCTGCAGTAGAATATAAGTTTTAAAATGTTTGAACCCCTTTTAAAACCTACCTATAGGAAATTTATTTATGTCTAGCCTGTGCTAGCTACCCTGCCTCAATTATTTATTCTTTAGAGATTTTTCGATCTCATAATCATATGGGGTGCTGAGGGGTGAAGGTCTGCTTTCTGAAACTTCTTCAGAGCTGACAGTGGGTGTAGTCCTGCCTAGCCAGAGACTGAAAATCTCTCCCTGTCTGACTTGAGGCGTCCAGATCTGCTTCAGCAGTAGCATTGTCTGCAGGCACTGACTGGAATCCTTGCATGACCATTAGGTGGGTAGGAAATTGCTGGATTCTGGCTTAATAAAAGGAATAAATGAAGGAAATCCCTCTTTCTAGAAGTAGAACAATTTAGTGAAGTCAGGCATATATTTTGACAATTTTAGGTGGTGACTGATCACCTTTTTAAAAATAAAAACTATAAGGCTTAAAGTTATCAGCATAACTTAAACGATAAACTTTTAATTTCTGTGGCTTTATTACAAGTATCAGCTTTTGGAGTTTTTAATGTATTTCTGGACAATAGTGGTAGCCTGATAGTTGTTTTAGATTATAATTTGAACCAGAAACTCAAGTGAATTTTATATAAAATTTGAAGAGAAATCCGAAAATGTTTGGAGACTTGCATCCAGAAAAGACTTTAATATGTCTAGATTGTTTATAGAATTTCTTTCATATATTTATTATTTTTTCTATAAACTTTTCACATATCATTTTTGGCATGCTTACACTATTTTTTGACACATTTGAATCTTCAATTTTTGTTCTATGTATTATTATTATTGTTTATTTATTTTTTTACTAAAACCTTATTTGTACACCAACAACCTTTTTGTTTTTCCTTTACTTTTTGTTTTCCTTCTTTTTACCCTTTTATAGATAACCTTTTACAGTCATAATTTGAATTAACCTTTTAGTAACTTTTTATTAGACATTAGGTGAAACATTTAACTTTTGGAACCCCTTTAACTCCCACTAGAGCAGGTGTTGGGAGAAAGAGGTTCAGTATGAGCACAAGGGCTAAAAACTTAGCCTCAGTATTAATCAAGAAATTAATTTGGACCCCAGCCACATTCATATAGACCCTAGGATTCTCTGGGGTGATGGCAAGCAGAGTGGTGTACTGGGCCGTGGCCCTTCCAGCCTCCTGGGCTCCTTTAGTCAATGGCCACCATCACTGAGCTAGGTGTTCCACCCTCCTTTGGGAGAGGCCACACTATCTCTTTCAGTGGCCTTTTAGTCAGGTCCTGGGGCTTAGGCCATCAAGAACAATTGCGCTTTAAATGTCCAGATTGACCACATTCATAGCAGCTGATACCATCCCCCTTAGCAGATTTATTCTTATCAGGTCTATTTTGGGTGGCTAGAGCTTTGCCATTAGTGGCAACTGCCAATAGGTTTGTTTATTTTTCGTCTCACTGGTGCTCATTCTGGAGTTCTTCTCTCTCTCTCTCTCTTTTTTCTTCTCTCTTAATATCTTAGTTTCTAAGAACTTCAGAAACTTTCTATAATTGGGAGTTTGGTATTTATAGTCCTGAGTTAGTTTTCTGGAGTTGGGTATTTAATACTGTATAGGATATAATCTTATTTGCAAAGTAGTGAAATAAATTTTTAAAATGCCTCTGCATACAGAACTTTTGACCATTTTTCTTTAGGTTTACAAAGTGAATTTAATTGCTAGATGGTATTAAAGCAAAGTCTTGCTCCTTTTCAAACCTCATTATCTGCTGACTTGTAGTGAGTTCAAATTTGATTTTAATAATGCACTAATATATATTTTAAACCACGTAATTTTAATTTGCTTCAGTTATTTAAAATCTGTCCCATTGGGGTGTCTGAGTATACAGATTATTGCACATTTTCTTGTTCACGTTTCTTGAAAACCCAGAATTTGTTTTTGAACACTTGCAATTTATTCCTCAAAGGAGAATTCTAAAACAGTTAAATAACTAAATAAAGTCATAAACAGCAATGCCAGGTATCCCTGGGACCCCAATGGCTTCTTCCAAGCTGAGTGTCCTCAGCCCTCCTTGAAGCACTCTTTCTTTCTTTCTTTCTTTTTTTTTTTTTTTTTTTTGCTTCAGGACTTTTCAATGATGCCTACAAAATTACCCAGTACAAAAGTCTTTTAGGGTGAACAGACCATGTAGGTGTAAAATGATTTGTTCCTACTTATTTCTAATTATGAACAGGCAAAATTGTCAAAAACCCTTATGAATTACTAAACAGTAGTCTCAGTTATAAGATGTGGACAATTAAGTGAGAGTGATCAGGTCTCACTCTATGTGCCACAGAGTGCGCCTAGTATTTTATCTGTCCCTTAGGTGAAGTATCAAACTTAGCAAGGTGACCTAATCAGGTGGGAATGGCCAGTTCCCATGCCCCATTAAGTCCCACAAAGTGTTCAGCATTTAAAGCTTTAGCAGTCTTGTAAGAGGTGTGCTAGTTAGGCATAGCCAAAAAAAGCAAGCAGTAGTGTTTCTAGCCTTACATTTTAAAGTAGGGACTTAGCATACATTATACTAAGAGACTCCCCAACAGTTTTACAGGGACAAACAGTTGATTACGATCTTAGGCAAGGCCTACACCTTTAGAAACAGACTTACTTTCAACTAACCTGGCTTCTAGCAGTCGAAACCAAGAACAGTTTATTCAGTCCCTTAGTTGCCAGAGAATGATTACAAAATTATTTTCTCCAAGGTTAGCGTCAACTTGCATTGAATTAACAAAAGGTTAAGTAGCATATAAGAGACATTTCTATGTCTCTTTACAGGTAGATTACAATGAACTCCTTCAGAGTCCATGAAGGTGAATGCAGGCTAAGGAAGGGAGAGGGTGTAATCCCAGGAAAGAATTCAAGATAACCAGTAGCTTCACATACACAATAGGCAACTTTCCCACATACTTGAAAACAAAAGACAAGAATTTTAAAAGTGTCAACAGATTGGGAGAAACACCACACAAATAAGAGGAGATAGCAACATTTAGGAAACCATAAAATGACATAAAGAAACATGCACTAATCAAGTTTTAAAATATGACGTCTCATTAAACAAAGTAGAAAACTCAACCGCGTTTTAGCAGATTCAAAATGACAGACACACACAAATAAGAGAATGGGGGATATGGGAAGCATCTGCTTCATCCCCCGCTAGTCTTCAGCAAAGATTTTAACATCTGTACGAAGAAAGTATGTTCCTTAGAATGTAAGAATGTAAATGTCCCATGTTTTACTCCCAACAATTAATCCTATTCCCTCGGTTACTTACTCAATGAATTGTTTTGTTTTGTTTTGTTTTGTTTTGTTTTTGAGTTGGAGTCTCAATCTGTTGCCCAGACTGCCGGCCACTGCAGCCTTGACCTCTTGGGCTCCGGCAATCCTTCCACCTCAGCCTTCCAAGTAGCTGGAGCTACAGGAACGCGCTACCATGTCCAGCTAATTTTTGATTTATTGTAGAGATGAGGTCTCACCAACTTGCCCTGGTGGGTCTCAAACCCGTGCACAGGAGACCCACTCACCTCAGCCTCCCAAAGTGAGGGATTACAGAATTGTAATGTTGCACAAGAATTGCCAGCTTCCTCGAGGGTTCCTCTCCAGCTCATGCCGGCCCCAGTACTCAGGTCCCTGTTGGGGCACCACTTGTGGAGGTCCAGCTTCCGTAGAGCAGGTCCTGAGGTTGGGGGAGGGAATGAGAAAAGAAAGACAAAGAACAGCGGGATTGGGAGGTCTCTCGTCTCAATAGGTGAGAGCAAGTTTATTCTTACCGTATGTTTTCTTATATAGAGCAAAACTACATAAACGAGATATTTTAATGGTAGCATCACTTGGGAAAAAGTTGATGTTCAGGACTTCCCCTGGCAAGTTTACTATAGCGCTGATATCTTTGTTTTCTAAGAGTCTAAGTAAAACTGTTAACATCTGTGTTCTTTGAAGTTCTGAGTAAAGTTATTATCGAAGTAGGCTACATCCAGTGTACGTAGCGTATCGAAGTAGGCTACACCACCTGAATTATACTAAATCCACATTCCCAGGGGCAAACATGGAGAGGAGAAAACACTGACCAAACTTCTGTTGGAACCAGGCCAGAAATACAAGGGCTTTGTTAAGCTTATGTCCTTGTTTCCTACACTTTTATCACATTGCTTTTGCAATTCTTTCCTTCATATTAACTTTGCATAACCCGTGACTATATGAATTAAGAATGAACTTTTTAACTCTTCCAGGAGTTGTTTAGGCTTCTTGTATCTGGATGTTTAAATCTCTGGTAAGGTCAGGGAAGTTTCCTTCAATTATTCATTCAAATATATTTCCCAAACCTGTACCATTCTCTTCTTCCTCAGGAAGAGCAGTGATTCTTAAGTTTAGATACTTTATATGATTCCACATTTATTGGAGACTTTGCTCTATTTTCTTGATTCTTTTTTCTCTGTTGTTGTCTGGGTTAATTAAATAACCATGTCTTCAAGTTCTGAGATCTTTTCTACTTAGTCCAGTCTACTGTTAAAACTTTCCACTGCATTTTGTTCTTTTCTAAGTGCATCTTTCATTATCAGAATCTTAGGTTAAAAAAAAAAAATCCATCTCTTGAGAATTTTGCATCCATGTCCTGAATAGTTTTTTTTTTTTTTTTGAGTTGGAGTCTCACTCTGTTGCCCAGACTGGAGTGCAGTGGCCGCTCCCGGCCACCGCAGCCTCGACCTGCTGGGCTCTGGTGATCCTTCCGCCTCAGCCTTCCAAGTAGCCGGAATTACAGGCGCGCGCTACCATGCCCAGCTGATTTTTTGATTATTGTAGAGATGAGGTCTCGCTGCCAGGTGGGTCTCGAACCCACGGGCTCAGGCAATCCACTCACCTCAGCCTTCCAAAGGTGCAGGATTACAGGCTGAGCCACCGAGCCTGGCTTAGTTTTTTTTTTATTATTATTATGTCCTGATGTTGATTTTCAACTTTCTCTTGGATCTCATTAGACAACTCTATAATCTGTCTTTGGCACATCAAATATTTTGTTGTTATTGGTATTCATTGTTGAAGAGTTGGTGTGGAATTTTGGGGGAGTTGTGAAACAATATTTTCTTTCCATGTTGCTAGGATTATTTTTCTGGTTCTTTCCCAGATTATTTGCTATTTTCATTATTTATTTATTTATTTATTTATTTATTTATTTGAGTTGGAATCTCACTCTGTTGCCCAGACTGGAGTGCAGTGGCATACTCCTGGCCACTTCAACCTCGACCTGCTGGGCTCCAGAAATTCTTCCACCTCAACCTTCCAAGTAGCCAGAACTCAGGCAATCCTGTTGCCTCAGCCTCCCAAGGTGCTGGGATTACAAACTGAGTGACCGACCACGGTCTGTTATTTTTATTATTAAATTTGTTTTTGATTCAGTTGTTTTATTTGTTTTGCTTTCTGTCCCTTGGGAATGTGAATTTAATGTGTATACTTTATGCTCATCTCATTTTGGCTCTTGATGCTTTCAGTGGTATAGCCTTTGAATGTGTTCCTTGGCTAGACAGGTTATTTGTGCATTGGCTGTCTCAGATTCTACTTGTGGTAGCATGTATTGGTTGTATGTGTATGTTCACTATCTCTTGTGGGTTTATAATGATGGAGGATTAATGAAATTTATCTTGTTCCCCAGCGCCATGGTGTGTTCTTTCTTCTTTCCCAGTACTTCTCTCTGAGTTGATCCTTTGAGTCATCAAGCCTGAGGAGGATCTCATGGGTGAGAACCTGTTGCAGCTCAAGCACATAATTGTGTAAAGTGCATCTTTAGAGAACTAAAGCCTTGAGCTTAATGGTGGGGGTTGAAGAAGCTCCCAGTGAGATGCTCTGAGGTCTTTGTTAATGTTTTGCTTCTTGGTGTGCTCCCCTGTTGTGTTGCACACTCTCTTCCTCTGGGAGTGGTAATCTGTGAGGGCCTGGCCATTGTGAGCCCTATGTCCAGCAGCCCTATGAAGTTGCCACAATTTGGCTAGTGCTGAAGGGTGCCTGCAATGGATATGGTGATGTGAGGGTGCAAGGGTTGTATTCTAAGGAGAGTTGGTCACCAACATCTCTAGAGGTTCCTCTGGAGAAGCTCTGAAACCTCAGATATTGGACTATTTTGTGAGATGTGTGGTGACATGAGCTTTATTCTTATCTCCTGAAGTGGGTGATAATGTTAGGTAGAACTGAGTCGAGCTGAACAGTCCTCTGGTTTCCCAGAGGCAGGTGCAGGCACCAGTTATAATGGAGTTGGCAGGGGGATCACATAGACTCTGTAGAGTTTCTCTGGTTGGATGTAGTCTTAGTGTTGTGGCTTTCTCATCTGTCAGCTGTGGTGGTGCCAGACTTAGTACATGTATGGGTTCAGGAGCCCCTGAGTGGATGGAACAGCTTGAGTAGTGGTGTTAACTGATGTCTTGGAACAGATCTTCCTTCCCAAGGGCTGTATTATCATCTTAGATGTTGAAACAGGCCATACCAGTTGACCTCTAACCAAGTGGCTCTTGCAGGAGACAACCAACTGTGGTGGTGGCTGTAGTTTTACTGTGTGGCCTTTGTTGCCCGTTTTTTAGGGGACATTGGGGAACTTCAAGGTTCCAAAAATAGGCTGCTGGTTCTTTTTTCTCTTTGTTCTCTGTGCATCCCATTGTTTTTCTATGGATTGTGGGGGTACATCCTCTGTCTCATCTTCTCCAACTGCTGCAGATCTTTCTCTTCTTTGGTTTGCCCATGAGAGACACAAATCAGCTGCTTCTAGGTGACCATCTTGGCCCTCCCCTTTAAATAATTTCTTGATGTTAAAGACAATAAAAAGAGATAAACAAAAATTTCCATCTTAGGATTTACAGATAATGTCATAATAGTAATCTTAAGAATCTTCCCATGACCAGTTCTTTCCTCTAGCCTGATTCCTTTCCATCCTGTATAAACCAGTTTATTGAAATGATTTTCTATTACTGATTTTCCTGATCCACTTATTGATCATTCCACCACAGTGTGGCGTCTGCACCTAATACTGCTTATCCAGAGTTGTCAGTGACCTTCTGATTACAAAAATCACAGAAAATATTTCAGTCCTCTTCTTGACTAATTTCATTAGCATTTGATATGACTGACCTCTATCATAAAACCATGCATTTCTGGTTCTATTTCTCTTTTGCTCCTTCACTATCTCTGTTAAGATTTTTTTTTCGTTTTTCTTCCTTAAATTCTGCTGTTCACAGTCTTCTGTTTAATGTGCTATGCTTCATGTGGTGCACTTGTCACCACATGAAACATGGCAAACAGGATCCGAGAAAATAACATAAATATATGAAATGGGCCAGTAAAATAGTATAGGTCAGGTTGTATTTTGTAGACAAATAGAGAGTATATGATCTGCCTAAAGACACTCAAATTTAATAAATAATGAAAGAAAAAAGAAAAGCAAGAAAGTAATCTGCAACCAAACAAAATAAATTGGCTCTGCTAGATGGAGTTGCCGTTTTGTGCCTTCTAATCTCATCTTATTTGGGGGCTATCACATCCATTTCTGTGACTTCAATTACAATCTACACTCATCCTTATTATTCCCAACTCTCTACTTCAGATTCTTTGTTCTGATTGAGACTTTTATCCAAGTGATGACTTGTCACTGTCATTTTGAGTTCCATAGGGAGCCACTCCCTTTCCTAACCACCTGCCTTGCTGGCCCATCAAGTTCTTTCTAGCTACTGCATGGTACAACTTGACTGCCATTATTATAGTTTAAGTCACCATCTTCTTCCATTTTCCATGATAGCATACCAGTTGCTCTCCTACCCTAATCATATACTACTTCAATCTATTTTTGATGACCTCCTTTTATTTCTTCCGTCAGGTCATTACCTTTCATAGATCTTCCTCTGCCAGATGCTGCCTCTGGGGCCTTCTGCCTGAAATATCCTTGGACTCTGTTGTTCCTTCTATTTATTATCTGCATTTTGATCTCAGTTTAAATTTGATTTCCTCTAAAAAGTCTTAACTTACTCCCACTTATACCCAATGCAGTTTTATGGCAGATAACTCTGCTATGTAATTTATTTTTTTCGTCCTTCCTTCCTTTCTTTTTATTTCAACATTTTTTTGGTGTCCTTATCATGCATTTGTTTTATCTCATTTTAATGACATGTTTATTTGAATATTTCTCCTAAGTTCAAAAGGCTCAACCATGATCAGTTTTCCAGTTCTTAATATAATGCATATCACTTAGAAGTTGCTGTTCTATCTTTGCTGAATAAATAATTATATATTATTTTAATTCCATTCTATTGAAATATTAAGTTTCTTCATGCTTTACATCATCACCTCATCATAAAAAAAACACATCGGTATGTTATAGATGATCAAATGTCATGATAAAACTTCATTAAGAGGAAGGTAAACTTGGCCTTTATATAGGAGAAATTTTTTTTGGAGTAAATTTATTATAGACTTGTGTACCTTACAGGGCTGCTATGGAGATCACATGAAATACACTGTTTGAAAGCTTCTTAAAAAATTAAACATACTACTAAAATGATAGTGTTTATTGTCCTTATAATATTCATAGCATACTGGAAAGAAACCAAAGAATTAGAAGAAAATCACTAAACAACAATGGCCCATTCTTTCTTTCAGCAGATGTGAAACATTACTCATGAACCTGTAATTGTGTAAGCCGGAGAATAAAGAGGGTAATTAAGAGACATGATTATTGCTTTCAATGCTTTACATCTAACTATGATGGCTTGATCAGCTATATAAGTTATAAGTTATATAAGTTAAAAAATCAATATTTTCTGCTGTATCTTTTAGGCTATTTTTAAAAATTAATACTATTGAGGTAAAGTCACATAAAATGTAGCAATTTTGACATTTTGAGAAGGACTTTAGGGGGGATATCTAAAGGTATATAATACTTGCCTCCTCCACAAGAAAAAACAAAATAGCCAGTAGATATTTATACAGTAATTTTCCCACACGTGAACCTTCAACTTTCAAAGATATGAATGTGCATTCACATGTCCAATCATGCAAGTTCACATTGTCACATGCGTGCATCCTCTACAAACAGCTGTGCTGTTGTATACTTTACTGAATAGTACTGTATAGAGTACAGTAGCACAATATCTTTATTTCAAGCCCAGGATTTCCAGAAGAAAGCATAAAAACAATGATTCTATAGCTGGTACTGCTAAGAGACTCCAAGCAATAACAACGGAAACAAAAGTGAAAATAATTCAGAAAGCAGAGTGAGGTAAAAAGATGGTAGACGTCACTTGTTCTTAATGATGAATTATTCAACTATTGGCACAATTCTAAAGAACAAAGACAAGATCATGGAACATGTGAAATCTGTAGTGCTGATGATGTCAGCAATAATATCTAAGAAGCATAGGAAAGTGATGGCAAAGATGGAGAAACTTCTCATTGTGTGGGTGCAGGACCAACATCAGCATCAAGTCCCACTCAGCTTAATGCGGATTCAAGAGAAAGTGAAAATCTTTATGAAAACTTGAAGAAGAAACATGGCAACGAATCAGAGGGTACATCTTTTAATGCCAGCCATGACTGATTTCATTGTTTGAAGGGTAGAGCCAACCTTCACAAAGCAAAAGTAAGTGGTAAGACAGCAAGTGCAGATCTAGTAGCTGTCTAGGAATTTCCTGAAACAATTCAAGAAATTATTGATGAAGGCATGTATTTACCTGAGCATTTTAATGTAGTTGGGACAAGACTGTACTGTAAGAGGATACCAGATTGAAGTTACATCAGTAAAGAGAAAAAGTTGATGCCAAGCTATAAAGCAGCAAATGAAAGACTAACTCTGTTGTTAGATGGCAATGTTTTCAGTGAAATGAAGCTGAAGTCTCTCTTCATTTATAATTCAGAGAACCCAAGAGCCCTTAAAAACATAGCCAAGGGCTCTCTTCCTGTTGTGTAGAAGAGTAACCCCAAAGCCTGGCTACATTTTCCAGGGCTGGTTTTTCCACCACTTTATCCTGCAGGTAGATAAATATTGCTTGGAGAAGGATGTCACACTCACTATTATTTTGCTACTTGACAGTACGCTGAGCCACCCCTCCTTCATGGACAATTTTCATCCCAATGTCATAGTGTATCTGCCATCAAATACTACTTAGCTTATTCAATCTATATACTAGGGAGCTATAACAACTTTCAAAAAATGTTATTTACATCACACTTTTCATCAGGCAGTAAAGGCAAGTGATGAATCAGGAACAAACTTGTGAAAATTTTGGAAGGGCTATACCATAAAAAAAATTGACTTTGTTTGGCATGAGGTTATGATTGTTACTATGAATGAGGTTTGGAAGAACCGTTGCTCACAGTTTGTTCACAATTTTTGTGGATTTGAGAAGGTAGGAGTCCAAAGAGGTCTTCAGCAACATCCTTGAACTACATTGAACAACTTCATTGAACTCTTTGCTGTGTAACACAAGGAGCTTACTATTAAGACCTGATGGAATTGGAGATCCAGAGAAAGGGTGAAGAGAGACAAAAGGAAGAAGATGTAGCTGAAGAACCAAAGTGATCCACAAATAGCAGGGGGATTTTCCTTATTTGAGGAGGCACTATTAGTTTTTGAGGCCCAGGAGAATAGTGCATGAAGGTTGCAGCAGCCGTTCAGAGTGCAATCCAGTGGTACCATGTCATCTATGATAAGAAATAAAGAGCTTCTACCCAGACATCATTGAATCGTTTATTCAAGAGGGTAGCTGGAATTGAATCCAATAAGGAACCAGAATCTGTGCTATCAATGTCAGGGGTGAGTGAAATTGCAACTTGCCCTGCTATTGCTGATTATCCTTCAACTCTACCATCTCCCACATTTTCTCCCTCCTCCAGTCAGTAACTCTTCTTGTCCGTTCACTCAGTGCCAGCCCCTGTATGCCAGCTGTTGACTGTACTATTGTATTTTTAAAGGCATTGTACTGAAAGATTAAATTTTTTTTATGTTTTGTTTGTTTTTTATTTACTATTTGTGTGAAAAGTATTACAGACCTATTACAGTACAATACTATATAGCTGATTGTGTTAGTTGGCTACCCAGGCTAACTTTGTTGGACTTATGAACATATTGGACTTATGAATGCACTCTCAGAATGGAACTTGTTTGTATGTAGGGAACTGATTGTACTTTTAATAGATGATAAAAGAGAGAACACTGGAATTCAACATAGAAGTGACAGGAAACATCCAAGGCAAGGAAGTAGAGAGAATGAAGCAGTGTCAGCTGGGATCTTGGAGAAGCTCTCCAATGTGGTGAATGGGTAAGTTGGTGACTACCAGTGGTTCACACTATGAACTTCTGCAATTCCAGCCATGAGAGAACCCCTTTTACCCTTGTGGGCCCTGAGAATAACATAGGAAATTGCCTGGAGATTGTGCAATGGCATTGCTTCATAGAAGGAACTCACACAAGGTCCCATACATTCTCTTAACTCTAAGCAGCTACAAAACATTGTTGTTTTAAGAACCAATAAAGAAATTAAGGAGTAATTAAAAAAAGATTGCTGAAGCAAATGAAAATATAACATACAAAACTTTATGGGATACATCAAATGTAGGGATAAGAGGAACAATATTTATAGCAATAAATACCAACATTAAAAAAGTATTTCAAATAAATAATCTAATAGTGTACCTCAAATGACTAGAAAAGCAAAAATAAAACAAATCTTGAATTAGTAGAATGAAAAAAATTCAATGATCAGAGCAATATTAAGCAAAATAAAAACAAAAATCCAAAGAATCAATGAATAGTTGTTGTTTTAAAAAGATAAACAGAACTGATAAACTACTAGCAAGACTAACCAAGAGTAAAGAGAGAGAAGACATAAATAAGCAAAATTAGAAACAAGAAAGAAGACATTGCAACTGATACCACAGAAATACAACAACTCATCAGAGATTATTATGAATGATTATAGGTTAACAAACTAGAAAACCTAGAGGAAATGGATATGTTTCTAGAAACATACAACATATCAAGGTTGAAAAAATAAATAGAAAACATGAGCAGATTAATAATGAGTGATGAGATCAAATCAGTAATAAACCTTTTCCCAATAAAAAAAAAGTTCGGGACTGGATGGCTTCACTGAAAAATTCTGTCAGACTTATAAATTTTGAATAGTTCTCAATCTATTCAAAAAAAATATAAGAGAAGGGAATTCTCCCTAACTCAATCTATGAGACCAGTGTAACCTTGACCTCAATCAGAAAATGATATAGCAACAACAAAGAAAAAAACTGATGAACATAAACACAAAGATATTTTTAAAAAATAGTAACAAACCAAATACAACAGAACATCACAAAGATAATATACCATGATGCAGCAAGATTTATCAAAGTTATGCAAGAATGGTTCAAAATATGCAAATCAATAAATGTGATACATCACATCAATAGAATGAAGGAAAAAAACCACATGATCCTCTTGACCCATGAAAAATGATTGATAATATTCAACATCTTTTCATGATAAAACATCTCAATAACTAGGCATGGAAGAAATATATCTCAACATAATATAGGCCATATATGATAAACTCATAGATAACATATTAAATGGAGAAAAACTAAAAGTCTTTCTTCTAAGAAGCAAGACAAGGATGCTCACTTTACCACTTCTGTTCAAAATAGTACAGGAAGTCCTAGACAAAGCATCAAGCAAGAGAAAGAAATAAAATGTATTCAAATTGAAAAAGAGAAAGTCACATTTTTTCATTTTTGCAAATGACATGATGTTATATGTAAAACAACCTCTAGACTATACCACAAAATTCTTAGATCTCATAAATTCAGTAAAATTATAAGATACAAATAAATATACAAAAGTTGGTAGTGTTTCTATACACCAATAATGAACTAACTGAGAAAGAAACTAAGAAGGCATTTCTATTTACAATAATCACACACACACACACACACACACACACACAGAGACCCCTAGGAATACTTTTTTTTTTTTTTGAGTTGGAATCTCACTCTGTTACCAGACTGGAGTGCAGTGGCCACTCCCGGCCACCACAGCCTCGACCTGCTGGGCTCCGGCGATCCTTCCGCCTCAGCCTTCCAAGTAGCTGGAACTACAGGCGCGCGCTACCACGCCCAGCTAATTTTTGATTTGTTGTAGAGATGAGGTGTCACCAAGTTGCCCAGGCGGGTCTTGAACCCGTGGGCTCAGGCAATCCACTCACCTCAGTCTCCCAAAGGTGCGGGATTACAGGCTGAGCCACCGAGCCCAGCTTCTAGGAATACTTTTAACCAAGGATATGCAAGATCTCTATAAGGACAACTACAAAATACTGATTAAAGAAATTGAAGAGGACACAAACAAATAGAAAGACATCCTGTGTTTATAAATTTGAAGAACTAATATTGTGAAAATGAGCACACATCCCAAATCAATGTACAAATTCAAAACAATTTTACCAAAATACCAATGTCATTTTTCACAGAATTGGAAAAAAATTCTAAAATTTGTACAGAACCATAAAAGAGCTCAGATAGTCAAAGCGATCCTGAGCAAAAAGAACAAAGTTAGAAGTATCACACTACCTGACTTGAAAACATAGTACAAAGCTATTATTTCAAAAACATGGTATTGGCATAAAAATAGACCCATAGACAAATAGAACATAATAGAGAACCCAGAAATTAATCCACATATTGACAGCCAACTTATTTTTGATAACAGTTCCAAGAACATACACTAGGGGAAAGAATACCTCTTTCAATAAATGGTACTGGAAGATTTAATATTCATATGCAGAAGAATGAAACTGGACTCCTATCTCTCACCACATGAAAAATCAACTCATGATGAAATAAAGACATAAGTGTAAAATTTGAAACTGTGAAGCTACAAGAAGAAAACACATGGAAAACACTGCAGGACATTGGCCTAATCAAGGATTTTAGGCTAAGACCTCAAAAGCAGATAACAAAAACAGAAATAGACAAATGAAACTATATTAAACTAAAAACCTTCTGTACAATAAAGGGAACAATCAGCAGAATAAAGAGACAACCTGTTGAATGGGAGAAAATAATTGCAAACTATTCAACCAACAAGAAGCTAACATCCGGATTATACAAGAAATTCAAACAACTCAACAATAGAAAAACAAAAACAAAAACAAATAATTTCATTAAATAGTGGGCAAAAGACATAGACATTTCTTAAAAGGAGGCATACAAATGACCGACAGGTACATAAATAAGATGCTCAACATTACTATTCATCAGTGAAATGCAAATAAAAACCACAATGAAAATTTATCATCTAAGCCTGGTTGGATTGACTATTACTAAAATATTTTTAAGGAAACAGATACAGGCAAGGATGAAGAAAAAAGAGAACTCGTACACTGTTGGTGGAAAGGTGAGTAGTACAACCACTATGAAAAATGGTACAAAGATCATGTATTCGGCTGTTGTTGAATGAAGTAGTCTATAATTGCCCTTTATGTTCAGTTGATTCACGATTTTTTTTTTAGCTCAACTATGTTCTTATTGATTTTCTACCTACCGGATCTGTCCATTTTGACATGACATTGAAGACTTCAACTATATTAGTGGATTGATCTATTGCTTCTTGCAGTTCCATCAGTTTTTGCTGAACATATTTTGCTTCTCTGTTGTTAGAGGTATACACATTAAGGTCTGTTGTGTCTTTCTGGAGAATTGATCTTTTAATCACTATTTAACACCCTTCTTTTCTCTGGTAACTTTTCTTCCTCTGAAGTCTGCTGTGTTCAAAATTATTTTAGTAACTCCACTTTCTTTTGAGTATTGTAGCATTGTATATCTTTCTCCACTCATTTACTTTTTAAAAAAACGTTATTATGATGTGGGATACAAGTCTGAATTAGGTACATAAGCACTGTATGTGCGGGTGAAGTTTGGACCTCCAACTGACCCTCACTTCCCCTGATTTAGGATCAGGTACCCTCTGTGTTGTTTTGTGCCCCCACTTCTTCCCTCCTCTGGCCATGTCCTGCAACCGCCTGTCCCTCCCTTATGCTTTTGTGATCAATGTTCAAGTCCCACTTATGAGTGAGAACATGTGGCATTTGGTTCTTTGTTTCTGTGATAGGCCACTAAGAATGATTGACCCTAATTCCATCATATTTGCTGAGAAGTTCATGATTTTGTCCTTCTTTATGGCTGTGTAATATTCCATCATATATATGTACCACGTTTTCTTTACCCAGTCTGCTTCCTTTTTTATTTTTTGAGTTGGAGTCTCACTCTGTCACCCAGACTGGAGTGCAGTGGCCTTCCAAGTAGCCGGAACTACAGACGCTCACTACCATGCCCAGCTAGTTTTTGATTTATTGCAGAGACGAGGGCTTGCCAAGCTCCCCGGGTGAGTCTCGAACCCGTGGGCTCAGGAAGTCCACTGGCCTCAGCCTCCCAAAGTGCTGGGATTACAGGCTGTGCCACCGAGTCCAGCCTATCCAGTCTACTTTCAATGGGTATAAGGTTTGGTTCCACGTTTTTACTGTTGTGATTAGTGTGACAATAGACATGCATGTTCATGTGTCTTTTTTATTTTAGAATGATTTGTGTTCCTCTGGGTGTATTCCCAGGAGGGGAATTGCTGAATCATATGGAAGATCAATTTCTATCCTTTAGATAGTGCCACACTATTTTCCACAGAAGTTGGGCTAGTTTGCACTCCTATCAACAGTGTAAAAGCATCCCCTTTTCTCCACACCTGTGCCAGCATCTATTGTTTTTTGATTTATTAATGATAGCCATCCTTAACTTGGGTAAGGTGGTATTTCAGTGTTATTTTGATTTCATTTACTTTTAATCTATATGAGTCTTTATATTTAACATGGATTTATTGTAGACAACATATAGTTGTTTTTTTAAGAATCCACTCTGACAATCTCTGTCTTTTAATTGGTGAATCTAAATCAGTAACTTCAAAGTGAATATTGATAGAGTTGGATGAATACCTACCGCATTTGCAACTGTTTTCTATTGCTGCGCTTGTTCGTTGCTCCTATTTTCATCTTCCCCACTTTTTCTGCCTTTTGTGGTCTTAACTGAATATTCTGTATTATTTCATTTTTTTTTCTTAGTCTATCAAGTTGTATTCTTTTAAAAAAACTTATTTAGTGGTTGCCATAGAGTTTGCGATGTACATTTGTAACTAATTCAAGTCACTTTCAAATAGGACTATTCCACTTAAAGAATAATGTAAGTTCCTCGTAATAAAATGATCCTTCATCCTCTTTCTTGATTCTTATATTGTTGCTGTCATTCATTTTGCTCATATATAAGCATAATAAGCATATATATATATACAAGCATAAATATTTGAATACATTGCTGCTACTATTATTTTGAATGAATTATTTTAGTTAGATCAATTAAAAAATAAGAAAAGTAAAAATGAAAAAAGTAAAAGTTTTAACTTTATCTTCACTTATTCCTACTCTGATGCTCTTCCTTTATGTAGATCCAAGTTTCTGACCTATACCATTTTCTTTTCCCTGAAGAACTTATTTTAACATTTCTTGCAAGGGATGTCTCCTGGTATCAAATTCCTTCAATTTTTGCTTGTTTGAGAGTCCTTACAGACCCTTCATTTTTGATGAATAATTTTGCAAAGTATGAAATTCTAACGTTGGTGAATTTTTCTCTCAATCCTTAAAATATTCCATTCCACTCTTTTCTAATTTGAATGATTTCTGATAAGAAATCAAATGTAATTCTCATTTTTGCTCCTCTGTAGGAAAGGTCACCCACTCTTCACCCTCTGACTTCTTTCAGGATTTTTGAGTAATTTTTTTTTTTTTCTTGGCATTTACCCTGCCTTGTCTTCTTCAAACTTCCTGGGTCTGTGGTTTAGTGTCTGACATTAATTTTAAGAAACCTCAGTCATATTGTTTCAAATATTTATTTTGTTCCTTTTCTCAGTCTTCTTTTTTGTATTCCCTTTATGCATATTTTTCATCTATTGTATTTGATTTCCCACAGTTCCTGGATATTCTATTCTATTCTTTATTTCCTTTTCTTTTCCTTTTTTTTTTCCCTCTTTGGTTTCTTTTTCTATTTGTTTTTTTATTTTAGATCTTTCTTTTGAGATATCATTAATCTTGGAAATACTTTCTGTAGCCATGTACAGTTTAATAAGCTCATCAAAGACATTCTTTACTTTTGGTACAATGTTTTTGATCTGCAGCATTTCTTTTTAGTTCTTTCTTAGAAATTTAATCTCTGCTTAACTTGCTATAGCAATTAATTAATGTAAGTTTAGATTTTTCTGACAGGGCACTAGTTCCCGGGGAGGTCACATAATCCTGAATTGTACCCCACAACATTAAAATTTTTAAAATTGAATGCAAGCATTTAAAAAATATTTTTAACAATAATAACTTACATTTACTGATCTCTGCTTCAAAAGGCTTTGAGGTAACTTGAGTTACTAAACCACCAGAAGAAACATTTTATTAAGAATCTAAAAAGCAGCCGGCCTCGGTGGCTCAGCCTGTAATGCCGCGCTTTGGGAGGCTGAGGTCAGTGGATTGTCTGAGCCCTGCTGGTTCTCCTGCTGGTTCTCCAATTTGGGGCTCTGTGATTTACTTCACTTAATCGAATAAGAGTTGTTGCTTTGTTAGTTTGTACAGATTTTTACTTGTTAGGACAAAGTGGAGACTTTCAAGGTCTTAAATGCCAGTCTAGAAACTGGAAGTCTATCTACAATTTTTTAATTGTTAATATTTTGGTGCGTTTCCTTTATTTCCTCCCTTTAACTTAAATTTTAAAAATCTAGCTCAAAATTTCCACCTTTTAGCTTAGATTTTAAAAATCTAGTTTAGAATTGAACAGTAACCATATATTTGGTACGGATTGTAAAATTAATTTGATAAGTTAATTCCTTTCTTCCTTCCTTCTTTCCAATATTTCTTGTGCTTTTTAGATTCTTTTTTTTTTTTTTTTTTGAGTTGGAGTCTCACTCTGTCGCCCAGACTGGAGTGCAGTGGCCGCTCCCAGCCACCGCAGCCTGGACCTGCTGAGCTCCAGCGATCCTTCCGCCTCAGCCTTCCGAGTAGCTGGAACTACAGGCACGTGCTACCACGCCCGGCTGATTTTTTGATTTATTGTAGAGATGAAGTCTTGCTGCCCAGGCGGGTCTCGAACCCGCGGGCTCAGGCAATCCACTCACCTCAGCCTCCCAAAGTGCGGGATTACAGGCCGGCTGCTTTTTAGATTCTTAATAAAATGTTTTTTCTGGTGGTTTAGTAACTCAAGTTACCTCAAAGCCTTTTGAAGCAGAGATCAGTAAATGTAAATTATTATTGTTAAAAATATTTTTTAAATGCTTGCTTTCAATTTTTAAAATTTTAATGTTGTATGGGTACAATTCAGGATTAGGTATACATGGTCACTGTGTAGGTGCAGTTTGGGCCTCACTTTGGTCCCCACTTCACCTGGTTTGAGATCAGGTACTCTTATTGATGAGGTGTGCTCCCCCTCCCTCCCCTGGCAGTTTCCCACTACTGCCACCAATCTATTTCTTGTAGTATTATGATAATTGTTCAGGATCTGCTTATGAGTGCGAACTTGTGGTACTCAGTTTTTTGTTTCTGTGATAGTTCATTCAGTATTACAGGCTCTAAATCAATACAAATTGCTGCGAAGTTCATAATTTTGTCCTTCTTTATGACTGCATGATATTCCATCGTGTATATGTACCACATTTTTTAAATCGAATCCTCTTTTGATGGGCAGCATTGTTGGTTCCATGTTTTTGCTGTTCTGGATATGCACTGAATTTTATAATGTCTGTATTTTTCTTATCTAATTAACTGATTTATATGTATACCAAAGTTACTCTTGATTAATTCATCTTATTGAGTCTTTGATTTTTCTTTCAGTCTACAATAGTGGTAGGTGGATAACTTGACTTTTTTTTTTTTTTTTAATCTATTTGAGATTTCCTTTCTGTTACCACAGAGGTATCCTTAGTGCCATGGCTAAAAGTGGTAATGCATGGTGAATAAACTTTGGAGTCTGGCTGTTTGCCTTTAACCATGATTCCATCATTTATTAGCTGGTTCAGAAGGAAAGATTTTCAATGTCTTTGTGTTCTAGTTTTCTTATCTGTGAATTGAGAATGATAACAGTTATCCTTTATTGAGTACTTACCACTAGTGCAACCCACAGTTCTAAAAGTTTAACATGTACTATGTATAGGATTACTTGGTTTACAACATTATTTTTCCTTAAAAAATTAACATTTTCCTTGTCTTTTTTTGGTCATTTTGTATTGCCAAGAAAATCTGACCCAAGTTTCAATCTTTTTATTCTGCTATAAGTACCTTATATTTTTCTTAATTAGAACTCTTGAAATTTTTAACACTTTAAATAGGAATAAGTTGCCAAAATTTGATGAACTGTAGATACTTTTTTCACTGATTTTTTCTAGAAATAATAGTACCTTCTTGATTTATAGATTTACCTTTTTGGATCTCAGATTTTGAAATATTATATGTTTATTTCTTATCTGACTTTATTTCTTCCAGTGAACAACCATAATTCTAAAGGTTTTTTGCTTTCTTGTTTTAGATTAGAAAATATAGTTTATTTTAAAGTAAATTAGAGAGAGAGAGGAAGAAAAGATTCACCTCCCAAGGTGGTGCAATAGACCAAAGCCAGAAAGCATGACAACAGCTATAGCTCAAAGAGCACATGGCCACACGATGGCTTAGCAAGGCAATAGCCTTGTTTGTTTTATATCTTAACTTCTTATCTATAACTTTCCTTCGACTTTGTTATAGTTGTTATTTATTCATTCTTTGTATTTTTTCATTCATTTAGAAAGAGTACATTAAAGTGGTAAAAACACAAACTCTAGAATCAAATAAACCTAAATTTGAATCTTGGTATTGCCACTTACAAACTGTATAACCTAAGACAATTTAACCTCTCTAATCTTATTTTTCTCATGTGTAAAATGCAGAGAATGCTAGAAATAAAAAAGTTATATTTTTAGTAATTAAAATACGTGTTTTGTAAGTTATTTTCTAAACACGTACTGTTGTACAATTCCATTGCAGCTACCATTTTCAAGATCCCCTTTACTGACTTTCATTGCCTTCACATACATTTGGTAACAGTACAACTGGCAGTTCTCATGCTCAATTTTCATTGCTGAAATCTATACTTCATTTACGACTGCTGATGGATTTGCCCAAATATTGCTTGTTGGATGCCCTTTAAACAGTTAAAAAGAATTTCCAGAATAATGTGAACGTTATTCTCTCCTCCTTTTATCCTCTCTATTTCTCTTAATTCCCCAAAGTTAATTTTATCTATAATACTTTATTGCCTTCATCTCCATTTCTGTCAGTCTTTCTTCTTTTCACGCTGAATTCAACTAGCTTCTCTTTAGAAAACCATTCTAGTTCTTTCTGGGAACTTTGCTTACATTTCTGTAAGTGTAACAACTAGACATTACTGATAGTTACTTATCTTTACATTTTAAACGTATTTTATTAGTTTGAGCTTATAAAGAGGAACAACCCAAAATTTTTTTTTTTGATTCTCCAAAGTGATTAAAATGTTGCTTTGCCTGAATGTTGAAATGAGTTAATTAATAGGGAATTTAACTTGACATATTTTTACTAGAGGCATTTTTTTTTGGGGGGGTACAGGCTGTGTCAACGGCATATATCATACAACTACTCCTACCCTCTAATAGATTATAGAATGTGGGGGGAAATGATATGGGTTGTTTTGTTCAATGGTGCATGTCTGAAACTGTCACTTGAATAAAAATCAAGATAGCAACTTCTTGTGGCATGGTTTACTTGTGGCTTTAGCTTCTCTGTCATACATTCGATATACTAGCATACAAGGTTTCTATGTTCCATTGCTGCAACAGAATTCAGAGCTCTTTCATTCTACATCTCTAGAAATACCTAGAAAACAAGTGCCCAGTCATTATTTATGAAAATGAATTGCTAGTTTGTGTGCAATGCTGGCTTCTGTGAAAATATCTTTTTAAAAGCAAGATAGACATTTTTTAAAGCAAGATAGTGATTTTTGGACATTTATTGATTTTTTTTTCTCCTATGGAAACTCAGTTGTTGGAGGATTCAACAACCTAATTTTAGAGGAGGTTGAAAAAAATAGGTCTGAGATTATGACTGGGTTAAAATTATAAAATTGCCGAGCACAATGGCTTTAGTCTGTAATTCAAGCTACTGGGGATGCTGAAGTGGGAAAATTACTTGAGCCCGAAGTTCAAGGCTACAGAGTCATGACTGCACCACTGGACTTCAGTTTGGACAACAGTGCAAAACTATGTGTGTGTGTGTGTGTGTGTGTGTGTGTGTGTGTGTGTGTGTGTGTTTTAACCAGTAAAAAACAGTGACCAGAAGCAAAGCCTCTCACCATTTGGTCCAGAGCCTTTTCTATTCTATAGTGCTCTGAGTTCCAAGAGGCAAACCAACAAGTGCAAAATTTTCATCAGATAGTTATGTTTACATACAAAAACATATTTTACTTATCCTTATTTTAAAAATCTGTCATCAAGGAGATATACAAGTAGAACTTTTAATTTTTTCAATCTAGAATATCTTCTCAATTTCTCCCAATTTGACTCAGTCATGTACTATTGTTATGGAATACATACTTAGCCTGTCGGTACAGGTTATTAGTTGTGACAAAAATTTGTAATCAGAATGAAAAAAAATGGCTTCCTACTAATTTGGGGATGTGGTCAAACTGGAGCATACTTGTAGGCTTAAAATCTGCAAAAGGGAACAATTCACTCTTGCTTAGCTATTGAAAGATCATGTGAAAGAGGCATTTCAGACTAACAGTCAGCTGCTCTTGGTTATGCGGAAGTAGGCCTGGAAACAAGGAAGACTTTTGTTTGTTTGTTTATTTAAACATGATTGCGTGACAAACTATACTAGAAAAATTATTTGAAGTTAACTAGATGGAAGAGAATGGAATCTGCTTCTGGTAGACAGGGGTTCTTCCTACACTACCTGCCTGAAAATACAATCTTACAACAAAGTTACATCATCAAGAATGGTGGGGATTCTTGGTCACAACAAACTTTTCCCTGAAGTCTGTAGCTCCAGTGTTTTGCAGGCATACTGGGTGGTGCTGGGAGCAGCAAAATCAGCAGGAAAAGGAGTCTCTGAAACAGACAAATAAGACATTATAGTTGTCGGGCTCAGTGGCTCAGCCTGTAATCCCGCGCCTTTGGAGTGGATTGCCTGAGCCCACGGGTTCGAGACCCGCCTGGGCAGCGAGACTTCATCTCTACAATAAATCAAAAAATCAGCCGGGCATGGGAGCGCATACCTGTAATTCCGGCTACTTGGAAGGCTGAGGCAGAAGGATCGCCGGAGCCCAGCAGGTCGAGGCTGCAGTGGCCGGGAGCGGCCACTGCACTCCAGTCTGGGTGACAGAGTGAGACTCCAACTCAAAAAAAAAAAGACATTATAGTTTTCACCCCATAATCAAGGTTGAACTTTTGGAGTGACCTAAGATAGAGTTCTTGAACTCATCACAGGAAGAGGATGGAGGCATTCACATGATGAACGGAAAGTAGACTTATGATTGGAATAAGGAATAAAAGACAAGTGGTATTTTTTTGTTCACAAAATGGATAAAGGAGTTCTTTTAGATCTTGTGGGGAAGGTTAATATTCATAAGTTCTATGGCAAGTCGAGGTAAAGATATCCTGTATATTTTGTTGTTAGCTTGAAACTATTTTGAAATAATATCCAGAAAGAAAATAGAAAGAGGAAAGATTTATTTGCATCTTTTTGCCACTATTGTGCATATCACTCTTACCCATTTGTTTTGATATTTTCAAAATGTGAGTGTACTACTTGCTTTGTACCAAGTAGTGCTTATGACAGAGTTGAGAACTCTGGGTTCTTCTGAAGTTAAGGAAATGTTATATCAACGTTACTGTTTATATTCATTATTGTGATATCCACATCAATTTAAGGAAGTTAAAAAACACATTTTCAAAATATTTATCTTTTCACATAAACTTAGCAGTTTGGTTACATGAAGTCAAGTTCTGATCATGGTAATAATAATAAAAAAAAATTGAGCATCCAAGAAGCAAAATTTTACAGCTTTGTCTTTAGATGAAAATATTTTGCTGTTTTTCCATGGATAGGGATCATACAAATGATTTGGCAATTTTCAGTTTTTGAGATTTCTTTTGACTTGATTTCCCAAATTTACATAAACTTTAAAAGGTTTAGAGAGAATTGTTCAAAGTTGAGATATAGGAAAATGTGCCCAGGTTTTTTAGGCATTATTAATTAAGATTGTTCATTTTATAAATTCATACTTTTAATAAACCAATTGAAATGTCTTCAATGACATAATGTCTTTTTTATTTCATTTAATCTTCATGTCTCTTATCATATAATACATATCTAAAGTTGATATGATGTCTGATATTTTAATGATATAACTTTGTTTTGTTGTTTAGAAATATTTTTTGACAATTTAATAAAAAATGCTTGCTAATTTGGTTCTTTTAATGATTTTTAGATTTTTTTTTTGCACATAAGTTTCCATGTCAAAGTAGGCTTTCAGATCTACTGTTTCTATAGTGAGAAAATTTTCTGGATTGTCATAACACACATTCAAATAAATCTTCTATAAAAAATCAGTTTTATTCGGAGTCTGTCTCATTTGACTAAAGTTATCCTCCCACTCAATTTTTTTTCCAATTGGCAACAAAAATTTTAAAAGTACTTTCCTAAAAATGGATTATAGTGGTATCTAAAATCTTGTATCTAAGCTATAAGATACTAATAACTAAATTCAAATGATCCTTTGCATTGAAAACTTCCTTTTTATATTAAAACATACATATGAGATTTAACTGGAGTTTTAGATATTTATTTTTGGCTTGTATATTTTTCTTGGGGAATAATCCATGTCCCTTGTGGGATATGGAAAATAGTGATTTTTTGGTGCCTATTTGAGTCTAAATGTTATTTGGAATAATTGATCAACCTTAAATCAGATGCTCTGAAAATATATTTGGAAAAGTTAGAACTCACATTGCATTGGATGGATTTGGCCCTTAAACAGAAGAAAAGCAGAAGAGATAGCCAAGGATGTTACACTGTTAATATTCAGAGAGTGTATAAGTCTATTTCCTATGGATAAGTTATTTTTTGACTAAATTCTACATATCACACAGATATTTATGCATGAGTAATAACAGAGGATGTTTCCAAGGGTAACATCAAGAGGACCCTTCCAAGGATAGCATCTAGGAGATTAAAGACTTAATGGTTCATTCAAGAAGAGACTACTAGCATTTTGTCTAATTTGCAAATATGCTAACCATCATGTCCAAAATTGGGGTATGTATAGCTTAAGAGATCATGAGTTGTGGAAGACATAAAGTATTAGTAAGATTCTCAGACTCGGAGCCAGAGGGCAAGATTTGGGAAAGCAGAACTTGAGATGCTCTATGCTTTGTTCTACAGAAAAAGACCAGGGGCATCAACCTCACATGGAAACTTATTAGAAGTTTGGAATTTCAGGTGCCATCCCAGATCTACTGAAGTGGCATCTGTGGCTTAAGGTTCAGGAATATGTTTTATTAAACAGTTTAGGTGATTGTGATATCTTATAAAATTTGGGAACCACTGTTCCAGAGTAGGCAAATTATATCAGTCAACCCCTCTTCTGCTGCTTACCTATCAGTTAACCTGATTATATTTCTGCTACCTTATTGAAAACCATGAATAAGATTGTTATATTGATTGTCTCAACACCTCTGCATATGATCAATAAAGTAGAAATCAACATCACACCTAAGATCATGAAGTGCAAGCACTAATCTACAGAAACAAACGAATAGATTCAGGAAAGCAGATGCTGAGTTAAAGAAGTGACAGAGCAACCAGTAGATACAGGGAGCAAGGAATTTAGTCCCCCATCCCCAAGACTAAAATAAATATAGATGTGCATGTATTCAACATGACAAGGAGCAAATAAAAATAAGTCCCAGAGAAGCCTTCTTATCCAGCACCCTGTCTTTACCTCTTCTGATTATTCCTGTATCTCCAAAGTAGGAGGATTTTAAATGGAAAAAGTGCTTGGCCTACTTTGTTTGTTCATCTAGTTGTATAAAGGGGATAGAGAATAGCATCTTAAAGATCTGCATAGGGCAGGAATAGCAGTGGGCTTCTGGATGGTGACTTAAAAGAATCAAGTTTCAGAAAACGAGAAGCCAGTGATAAATGATTCTGAACTTCAATATGGCCCTGAGATTTCTAGTGATGGGTGTGGCACAATGATGAAATAATATGCACCATTATATGAGCACCCACTTTTATCATATCAATTTATCTATTCTCACTTTAAATTAATGGCCAAAATTCTCTAATAGGCAAATAACATTGTCAAAAATCTGTGTAAGTTTGCAGACCATTTCACATCTTCTAATTTTTCCTCAACATTTTCATACTCTCTTATTCTCCCAATTCTCATTAACTGATGAGCTGGCCCCAGATGTCATTTGGAAAATACAGATGATCAGAATTAAAATTCCTCATCTCCCACTATGGGATCTGCACAGGTTGGGCTTACATGTCCATCTATCTTCATTCCTGTAGAAATGAATAAGAGGAAATATTCATGTTCTCAGGAAGACCTGTTCTTTATATCCTATTCTCTCTTACTTCTATAAAAACATTATCCAGCGATTATCTCCCCTCTCTCTTGTGTCCACTTTTTCCTCACTGTTGGATCTTACCGATCACCATACCAGCATGTTCTGGGATTTTCCACTTTGGTCTCTCATTTCTGGTATTTCATTTCTCTTTTCCTTTTTCTCCTTTTAAAGCACTGCTTCTAGAAAGACATGTGGATACTCTACCTTTCAAATTTTTATTTATACTTAAAAAATATGAATCAATATTCATTTAAGAGCACAACTAATGATGTCATTTGTAAGAAAGCCAGAATACAGAGGAACAAAAGAAAAGATAGACAAGTGGAACCTCATTAAACTGACAAGTTTCTGCAAAGTCAGAGAAACCATCAAGAGAGCAGGGAGACAGCCCACAGACTGGGAAAAAATATTTGTCAACTCCATGTCTGACAAAGGCCTAACACCAAGGATCTACAAGGAACTTAAATCTGCTGAAAAGTAAAAAACAAACAGCCCCATTACGAAGTGGGCAAAAGATATGAGTAGACATGTCTCAAAAGAAGACATACAAGCAGCCAACAGATATATGAAAAAATGTTCAGCCCCACTAGTGATCAAGAAGATGCGAATTAAAACTACACTGAGATACTAACTCACTCCAGTCAGAATGGCCACCATCAATAACTCATAAAATAACAGATGCTGGAGAGGATGAAAGGGGAACATTTCTACACTCTTGGTGGGAGTGCAAACTAGTACAGCCTCTGTGGAAATCAATGTGGCGATTCCTAAAAGTTCTAAAAATTGACCTTCCATATGAACCCACAATCCCCCTACTGGGAATATACCCAGAAGAACTCAAATCATTCTATGAAAAAGATACCTGCACACATATGTTTGTCACAGCATTGTTCCAATACCAAGAACATGGACCCAACTGTTCTGCCCGTCAAAGGGGACTGGATAAAAAAAATGTGGTACATATGCACAATGGAATATTATGCAGTCATAAAAAAGAACAAAATCATGAACTTCGCAGTAACCTGGATGGAATTAGAGTTTATAACACTGAGTGATTCTCTCACAGAAACAAAGAACTGAGTATCACATGTTCTCACTCATAAGGGGACCTTGAACAACTACCATAATACTATAAGGGAAGGATTGACAGTAGCACGAAACTGTGGGGTGGGGTAGGGAGGTGGGATTGACAGTAGTCGGTATCTGCCTGGGGAAGGGGGGCACACCTCATCAACAGGAGTAACTGCACAGTGAATATTTGTATACCTAACCCTTAATTGTACCCCACAATTTTAAAATAAAAATTAAAAGAGGAAAAAAAAAAAGAAAAACTATCAATAATGTCGCCATCCAAAGGAAACAAGTTTAAGATTTGGTATATACTCTTCTTTTGAATCAATTTAACTCAAAATTTTATCAGGTAATATATGTATATATTTACTTCTTTTAATAGATGGAGTTTCATTATATTTCCCAGGCTGGATTCAAACTTTTGGGCTCAAGATATCCACCATCTCAATCTGCCAAGTAGCTACGACTACAAGCGTGTACCGCTGGACCAAGCTTAATATATGTACATATTTTTTTAAATAAAAAAGAAACTGGTATGAGATGTATCTCTCTCCCCACTTTACTCAGCCCTGATTTCAGTTCTCTGGGGACAACCCCTTTAACGTTCTCAAGGAAGATACTGAATTAAGCCTACAAAATTTTGTTCCAAAACTCTGCTTTTTGCTAACTGTGTGACATTTGTTAGGTCACTTAGCTCACTATACTTCAGTTGCCTTTTCTCTATAATAGATATAACACCATTACCTACCAAAAGGTCTGTTGTATGGCTTAAATAAGTTATGATATATGAAAATATTCAGGCTGTTCACTATGGTTCATGCCTGTCATCCCAGCACTTTGGGAGGCGGACACAGGAGAATTGCTTGAGCACAGCCTGGGCAACATACTGGGAAATTGTCTCTACAAAGCAAAACAAAACAAAACAAAACAAATATCAAAAAATTTCTGGGCATGGTGATGCATGCCTGCAGTTCCAACTACTCAGGAGCTGAAGTGGAAGGATTGCCTAAACTCAAGACGTCGAGGCTGCAGTGAGCCATAATTGTGGCACTGCACTGCAGCCTGGGTGACAAAGGGAGACTCAGACTAAAAAAACAAACAAACAAACAAATAAATAAATAAATAAGAAAAGAAAATATTGCAACAATGCTTGGCACAATACATATGTATTACTGTAATAGTTTTTGCTATTACTATTAATTGCATAATTCTAAATAGAGTTCTTATATTACTATGGCTTGATTTTTAGTATTAAGACAGTAACTATAGATTATCTAGTTCTTTAGTTCTTTCATCTTGTTGGATAAAACACACATCACCCATCAACCTATCCTACCACTATAGCCAGATCACTATTTTTACTGAAGTCAAAGAATATAACATGATGATAGTTTATGCTCTGTTTCTTTGTTGTCATATTAATGTGGTTTTGAGAGGAAATGAAGGTAAACACTTGTGCTCTAGTCACCATTTTGAACCGAAAAGTTCCACTGCCCATTAGATTCTAGCATCTGACCCAGAAATGCATTGACATCACTCAGAACTAAGTCACTAAAGACCTTCAAGTTATCAAATCAAAGGCAACTTCTTTGTCTTTTTTGATTGACGGTATTCAGCACTGTAAATTACTTTCTCCTTGTTGAAGCCCTTTCCTCTCTTGGCTACTCTGACAACAGCCTCTCCTTGGCTTTTTCCTTAACACCTGGCTCCCTTTCAGTCTCTTTGGGTTGTTTGTCCTCCTCTGTCAGACACCAGTAGTTTGGAGTACCCCAGGGCTTTTCTCTACTACTTTTTTCCCCCCTACATTCTCTTTTCCTAGAAAATCTAATCTGCTCACATAGTCTTAAACAGTGCCTAAATGCTAATGCCTTAACATTTTATTTTTCTCCCATGACCTTCCTAGAGCTCAGAAAAGTGCCATTAAATAGCCTAATAGAGTTTCCAGATATTTCATTATTGAGAATTATTATTTGTTTAAGGTAATCATTATCTCAAAACGAATATGACCAAAACATAAATCTTAATCCCTTCTACTACTTCACATAACTCTAATAAATTAAAATTAAAAGAAAAAATAAATTAAAAGACAATTCTGCTTATACATTGCCTTATCATTCCCCTGATAATCAAGACTTAAGTGTCATCCTTGACTCTTTTTAAAATTTTAGAAATAAATCCAACATTCAAACTTGTCAATTCTACCGCCAAAAATATCCTAAATAATTTACTTCTTTCAACTTCTACGACTACTACTTTAGTATAAATCATCCATCTTGTCTTGTCTGGATTCTTTTTTTTTTTTTTTTTT